>NW_008336314.1:1818900-1834909 GCF_000622305.1 Nannospalax galili
GTTGGTCTCAAATAAACCTTATCTAGAGATATATTTCTTGATCTGTTATGTATAATTTGTCAGTAGATTGTAGGAATAATATGGTTCCCTCTGGTATTCGTGCCTAGCTAGGCATTGTTTCTCTCTTGTATCGTCTCCCCCCTCTATCATGGTTTTCCCACTTAAGGTGCCCCCACTTCCCCCTCTTTCTTTCTTACTAATACCCTTGCTCCTATGATCCTACATGGTTCTTATTTTTACAGGCTCATTATTGAAATTAGTTCAGGCATAAATAATTGAATTAATTCTTTTTTTTTTTTTTGGCCTTTTTGAGACAGGGTCTCACGCTAGATACTGTAGCCCCAATTGATCGGGGACCAGGCTGGCCTTGAATTCACAGAGATCCACCTGCCTCTGCCTCCCAAGTGCTAGAATTAAAGGTGTGTACCACCACACCCCACTGATTCTTTTATTTAAATACATTAAGTTCATTTTAGAAAGGAAAAGGTGGATCTTCCTTTTATTAGAATTTCTACCTTTTTATTAAAGACGTCAAAACTTTACTAGCAAATACACAAAGTTCAACATGCACAATTTTCCATTTTCACTTTATACAAGCCTTTTTCCATGACCCACCACACTAACTTTACATCCTTGTCACGTGTTTTCTCAGATAAATCACTTTCCATATATGTTCACATTCTCATTTGTCCTAGCTGCTGCTTTCTTCAATTAAAGTCTAACCCAAAACTGCAAAATATGTCCTAGCAATCATTGCTTTCAAAATGGCATTTCTAAATGTCCATGCCTTTATGAACCACTCTGCACAGTTCAGTCTTTGCCACTATATGGCTTTGTAAGAGCATAGCAACAGCTACCTCATTGCGAGCTTTTTACGTTGAGGTTTACGTTAGGTGCTAAACAAACCATAGTTAATTCTCCAAGCAAACATAGGGAGCAAATCCAGAGCTCAGAATCCTTTGCACCAATCTGTGACATGCCCATGTTCCTGGCTGTATTAATCCTGTCAAGATCTTCACTGTGTGTGTGTGTGTGTGTGTGTGTGTGTGTGTGTGTGTAAAAATAGTGACTGACTTGACATCAAAATGAAATATCAATTTTACTTGGATATCCAAAGTCTCATATATTTCTCAATGATCTTTAAATATGAAAAGAGGGGGCTGGAGAGATGGCTCAGTGGTTAAGAGCACTGACTGCCCTTGCAGAAGACCTGAGTTCAAATCTTACTACCCACATGGTGGCTAACAACCATCCATAACTCCATTTCTAGAGGATCTGACCTCCGTCTTCTGACCTCCGGGGGAATTGCACAAGATGAGTGCACTTACATACATGCAAGCATACACATGAAAAATAAATAAATTAAAATGTTTAAATATGGAAAAAGTCAAATGGTAATCACAAAATACATAATGAAATTCTCCATATTGTTTCATTTACATGTTAGCCAAGAGTTACAGAATAACCAAACAAGCTAATACTTGAATTTCCAGGCATGACTACTTTTTTCCTGTACTGCAGATACAAGTATTCTTCCTTTCATGTTTGGCAAGAAACCAGGAGATTCAGGGTGAGGGACAAAAACAGAAATGATGAGAAGATAATTATGTGCTCGACAACACCAGAACAATTGCTCAAAGACCTGATATAGTGAGCAGGACAGCATGAATCATGAGGTAAAAAACAGCTTCAGAGTTAAGTGGCTAACCACAGAAAAATGCATGGGATAAGCCAATGAGCCCATGAGTGAGGCACAGAACCCACAAATGCACAGCATATATTTTTTTAAACTACTTACCTGAAAATGAAAGATAGCAATTGCAGATCATGAAATGTTTTTACCCTGTGACCAGATTACGAGATACTCACAGGGCACTCTGCCAAGAATGAAAAATAAAAATGAAAAAGTGAGTGACTCCATATTCAGATGATATTCAGTTTGCTAGCCAACCCAAAATATTTTTCTTGCTCAACTTTAGTGGTATTTTTAGTGGTGCTTATATGAAAACAAAGCAAAACAAAACAGCTTTCCTTGCTGTCGTTCACCTTTTACTCTCTTCCCTCCAATTCACCTAATTCTCCCACCAGTGCCTGGAGAGAATGGGCAGATAGCGTTGGGGTAGGCATTCAGTGGACTTGTTCTGCAAAAACATTTCTAGGTAAATGGTCAAAGAAGTTTATGTAATGGAAGAGACTTGATACTTTGACTTTTCTTTATTTTTAATATGCAGTATTAGATTTAATTTTTAAATTATAATGGACAGTAAGCACTGATACTTTTTAAGATTTTAATTTGTATTATTTTCAAATACGTGGAGTGGGAGGTATGTGCATGTAAGTGCAGGTATTCATGGAGTCCAGAAGTAAGGATCCCCCTTGAGCTGTAGATATAGTTGTAAGTACCTGATGTGGGTGCTGGGAACTGAACTCTGGCCCTCTTGAAGAGCAGAAATTACATTTAACTGCTGAGGCAACTCTCCAACCCCTAAAGTACTTATACTTCAATAAGAAAAAAAAAAAAACACAACTTACTGTCTGTCATCATCAATATAACAAAAGCTCCCTTAAAAATCTTCTTCCTCCTCACCAGGCATGGTGGCACATGCCTTTAATCCCAGTACTTGGGAGGCAGAGGCAGGTGGATCTTTGTGAGTTCAAGGCCAGCCTGGTCTCCATAGTGAATTCATGCCAGCTGTGGCTACAGAGAAACCCTATCTCAAAAAAAAATATCTTCCTCCTCAAACTGATCCTTGTAAATTCAGTGCCATTTAAGGAGTGAATTTTTATTTCCTATTTTAAAAACTTAATATAGTTCATTTGCATTTTTTTCTTTCTTGGGCTAGCCAAAGTTCACAATTGTAATAGGCAGCTACATACCATTTATAAATGCTATTCCAATGGGAAATTCTGAAGTTTTAGAAAACTATTAAAACTAGTTATATAACAAAAGCTAAATAGAAGCCTGGTGTGGTGTTGCAGGCCTTTAATCCCAACACTCGGGAGGCAGAGGCTGACAGATCTCTGTGAGTTCAAGACCAGCCTGGTCTACAAAGTGAGTTCTAGGCCAACTGGGGCTACAGGGAGACCATGTCTCAAAAAGATTGAAAGAAAAAAATAAAAAAAGCTAAATAGAGAAGCCCTGGAGTTAAATGTCCTGATAAAGCAAATGAACCTAACAGACATTTATAGACTATTCCACACAAACACCAAAGAATACACTTTTTTCTCAGCAGCCCATAAAACTTTCTCCGAAATTGACCATACACCATACACAAAACAAGTCTCAACAAATTTAGAAAAATTGAAACAACATCCTTTATTCTATCTGACTACAAAGAAATAAAGCTAGATAACAATGACAATAAAAATGGGGGAAAGTTTACAGACTCATGGAAACTCAATGACATATTGCTGAATGAAAATAGAATCAAGAAGCTTTTAAATTCCTAGAATTGAATAAAAATGAAAACACAACATATCAAAATCTATGGAACACAGTGAATGAAGGCAGTCCTAAGAGGAAAGTTTATAGCAGTAAGTGCCTACACCAAAAAACTTGAGGGATCTTATATTAAAAATTAATCATGGACCTGAAAGCCTTGGAAAACTAAGAGCAAACAACTCCCAAAAAGAATCCACAGGAAGAGATAAACAATCAAAACCAAGGTGAAATCAATGAAGTAGCAACAAACAACAAAACACACACAAAGAACCAATGAAACAAAGAGTTGAGTTTTTGAAAAGATTAACAAGATTGACAAACATTTAGCCAAATTAATAAAATCAGAGATAAAAAGGGAAATAGAACAACAGACCCTAAGGAAATCCAGAGACTCATAAGGACATACTTTGAAACTCTATATTCTGGCCACCATCTTCTCACTTCCTAAACCTGGAAGGTACTGCTCACACTCTGGACCAGCTCGGTGAGTTGGCCAGACCCCTGCCATCATCTCCACACTCATAGTCCAAGCTGTGACTGCCCACCTTGTACACAAGACCAACCTGGAATCAACACCACCCCTCCAATAAAAATCAACAGTGAGACTCTCAAGCATAGACCAACTCAATATTCATACCTGATCTGCAATCAACCAAGCTACAACAAAAAACAGAACCAAACCTCCACTCAACAAAGACAAGCTAGAATATCATATCAAATATACAACCATCAAAAGAAGTCCATATTCCCAGGTGACATTGCAAAAACACAAACAATATGAAAAAACAAGAGTGCTGGGATAGCTTAAGTTGTCAACATTCCTGAGAAGGCGGAACATCAACTGGGGAGTTTCCCCTTTCACTATGGCCTGTGGACATGTCTGTGAGACATTTTCTTGATTATTGAATGATATGGCATAGCCCAATGTGGTTGGTACCACCCCTAGGCAGGTGGTCCTAGGCTGTAGAAGAAAGGTGGCTGTACACAGGTCAGAGGAGCAAGCCAATAAACAGAACTCCTCTACGGTCTGTGTTTCAGGTCCTGTTCCTGCCCTGAGCTCCTTCCCTGGCTCCCTTTATGATGAAACGTAAGCTATAAGGTGAAATGAACCCTTTCCTCCCCAAGTTGGTTTTGGTCAGTGTTATATTAGCAGAAGGCAAATTAGGACACCAAGATAATATATCCACATCAATCTGGGCATGGTGGCACACGCCTTTAATCCCGGCACTTGGGAGGCAGAGGCAGATGGATCTCTGTGAGTTCAAGGCCAGCCTGGTCTACATAGTGAGTTCCAGGACAGCTGGGGCTACAGGGAGACCCTGTCTCAAAAAGACAAAAAAAAAAAAAAGTCCACATCAAATCCCACTAATCCTATATAAATGTTCTACAATGAGAACTGCTCAGAGGAACTCCAAGGCATAGAACTTAAAAAGAACAATCATTAGCATGATTTTAAAAAAAAAAAACAAAACTCAAGGAGTTTAAAGAACACATGAACAAACACTTCAATGAACTTGAAGAGGCTAGGAATAAACTTCTGAGTGAAGCTTAAGAAAATACAGCTGACTAAAATGACTAAGACAACTCAGGATTTGAAAAGTAAATTCAGGAAAGAGAAATAGTGAAGAAGACTCAAGGTGAGTTTAAGATAGAATTGACAAACTCAATAACCCAATTAGAAAAGTCAGGGGGCTTTGCAGCAGAACAAATCAAGTTGAAAACAGAATGCCAAGACTTGAACCACTGAAGGAAGGAATATGAAAAATGTTTAAAAATAGAGGAATGGAATGTGCAAGCATTGTGGAACACCATGAAAAGACCAAATCTATGAATTACAGCCATAGAGGAAGGAGAAGAATCCCAAGGCAGTGACATCAACAGTATTATACAAGAAAACTTACCTAAATTAATGAAAGACATACCCACACAGATAAAAGAAGCTCACAGAACACAAAATAGACAAGACCAGAAAAGAAACTCCCACCATGTATATCATCGTAAAAAAAAAATAAATATGGAGAAAAAAGAGAAGGTATTGAAAGCGTCAAGAGAAAAACAGCATCAGAATAACAGTCTACTTTTCACTTGAAACTTAAAATCCAGAAGAGCCTGGAGCAATGTACTTCAAGTTCTACCCAGCAAAACTTTCTGCCACAGTTGAAGGAGAAAGAAAAACCTTCCGTGATATAAATAGGGTGAAAGAATTCTGTTCACCAAACCAACCCTACAGAGAATACTAGAAGGAACACTATGAACTGAAGAAAGGAAGAAGCATAGCTAAAGGACTAATGGAAGGAAACAAATGAAGCTGCAATTACAAATTATGTAAAAGAGTACTCAGATCACAAACAGAAGACACAATAGAGTAACCAGTACACATCTTTCAATAATAACTTTAAACATCAATATGCTCACTCCCCAATCAAAAACAGGTCAGTTGAATGGATTAAGAAACAAAATCCATCATTTTTATTGTCTACTAGAAACTCATCTTGCCTTCAAGGACAGGCACCAACCTTAGAATGAAAGGACAGAAAAAAAATAATCCAAGAAAATAGGACCAAAAACTAAGCAAGTGCTGCTATCCTAACATCTGAAAAAACAGAATTTGAACTGAAATTAATCAGAAGATATAAAGGACATTTCATTCTGATCAAGGGAACAATCAGCCAAGAAGACACTGGAATCATAAACATGCATGTATCAAACTCTAATGCACCCAATTTCATAAAAAGAATACTACTGGACTCCAAGACACAGATTCACATCCAACTCAGCAATAGGAGGTTACTTCAATACCCCATTTTCTTCAATAGACAGGTCAAGTAGACAAAGAATAAACAGAAAAACAACAGAATTAAATAATAGCATACATAAAATGGACCTACCAGACATCTACAGAATATTACACCCGAGTACTAAAGAATACAGATTATACTCAGCAGCCCATGGGATTTTCCAAAAATAGTCCACATACTGGACACAAATCAAATCTTAGCAAATACAGAATTGAAATAATTCCATGTATCCTATCTGATCACAATTCAATAAAGCTTAAAATCAATAGCAAAATAATCTCTAGTAATTACATGAACTCATGTAGATTAAAAAATATACTGTTGAATGATGACTGAGTTAAAGAAGAAACCAAGAAAAAAAGTTTTAAATATTCCTGGAATTAAATGAAAATTAACACATAACACACACACAACAAAAAAAAAACCTCTAGGACACACTAAAAAGCAGTTTTATGAGGGAAATTTATAGCTCTAAGTATCTACATTAAAAATCAGAAATAACACACAAAAAATGACTTGATACAACTCAAGAATCTAGAAAAAAACAAGAATAGACCAAACTGAAACCCAGCAGATACAAAGAAATAATAAAAATAAGAACAGAAATCAATGAAACAAAGAAACAAAGAAAAAAATAAAAATAATCAATGAATCTAAGAGCTGGTTCTTTTAAAATAAATAAATAAATAAACAAACAAGATTAACAGAGCCTTAGTTCACCTAACCAAAAGAAAGAACAGACCCAATCAACATCAGAGATGAACAGGGAAACGTTACAACAGACAACCAAAGTAATCCAAAACACTATAAGGGAATACTTTAAAAACCTATACTTCATCAAATTAGGAAATATAAAAGAAATGGATGAAATTCTAGGTACAACTGAACCGTCAAAGTTAAACCAAGATGAGATCAACAACTTAAATAGATCAATAGCAAATAAGGGATTGAAAGAGTAATACACAGTCTTCCAACTAAAAAAAGCCCAAGTCCAGATGGATTCACAGCAGAATTTTACTGGACATTCATTCAAAACTACAACCAAAACTATATGAATTAAAACAATTATTCAAAAGGATAAAAACAAAGGAAGAACTTTCAAACTCCTTCTACGAAGTCATTATTACTCTAATACCAAAACCAGGTAAAAACACAACAACAGCCAAAAAGAAAGAAAAGAAAGAAAGAAGAAAGAAAGAAATAAAGAAAGAAAGGAAGAAAGAAAGAAGCAAAGAAACAAAGAAACAAAGAAAAGAAGAAAGAAAATTACAAGCCAATCTCCTTAATGAATATATATGTAAGAATTCTCAATAAAATCCTTACAAACCTCATATAGGCATATGTCAAAGAGATCATCCATCATGATCAAGTTGTCTTTGTTTCAGAGATGCAGGGATTATTCAACATATGTATGTCAATCAATGTAATAAAACTTGAAGAATGTGATGCTGGGTAGGTTGGCAGGCTCCAGGGGATGGTTCTACATGGAAGGACATGTCAAGTCACAAATTAGACTTGATAGGTCTTGAAAATAATAATAATAATAATAATAATAATAATGACAATAATAATAATAATAATAATAATAATAGAGATCATGAAATCCAGCCAGGTGTAGTACAGTGGGGGGTGGAGATATGGCAAAGGGTGAGACTATGATCAAAATACATTATATGAAAAATCAGTAAAAAGTGATTCTAAAAACATAAACCATGCTAGAACAGTAGATACACAAATGAAGAAAAGGAAAACACCAAATGCTATAAAATCAAGAAAATGATAAGAATTAACACATCTATCAAAAATACCTTTGCATATTAATGATCTAAATTCCCCAATCAAAAGACACAGACTAGGGGCTGGAGAAATGGCTCAGCAGTTAAGAGCACTGACTACTCTTACAGAGGACCCAGGTTCGATTCCCAGCACCCACATGGTGGCTCCAAACTGTCCTTAACTCCAGTTCCAGGGGAATCTGAAACCCTCTTCTGACCTCCATGGCATTGCACAACATGGGTGCACTCACATATATGCAGGCAATACATCCATACACATTAAAAAAAAAAAGACACATATTAGTAAATTGGATTATAAAATAAAATCCAGGACTGGAGAGATGGCTCAGTGGTTAAGAGCACTGACTGCTCTTGCAAAGGACCTGGGTTCAAGTCCCACCACCCACAAGGCAGCTAACAACTCCAGTTCCAGGGTATCCAATGCCCTCTTCTGACTTCTGTAGGCATTGCATGACATGGGTGCACTTACATACATTCAGGCATGTACGCTCATGTACATAAAATAAAATAAAAATAATAGATAAAATATTTCAAATTTAATTTTTTAATTAAATAAAATGAAATTCATCTATTTATTGCCTCCAACAAATGTACCTTACCTCAAGACAAACACAACTCTTGTGTGAAAAATTGGCAGAAAATATTCCAAGCCAATGGAACAAAGATAGGCTTCAAACAATTAGAGTAATAAAGAATTCACCTCATACTGATCAAAGAAACAATCCATAAAAAGACTATTATAATTCTAAAGATAAACACACCCAACACCAGTGAACACAATTTCACAAATAAGCATTACTTGTACAAAGACACATAATAAACCCAACACAATAATAATGAGCATCAATATCCCACTTTCATCAATATAAAGATCATCAAAAAAAAGAAACATTTGTGCTAAATGACATCATAGATTAAATAGACACAACAGACATCTATAGAACATACCATCCAAACACTACAGAATACACATTATTTTCAACAGACCTTGGAATTTTCTTTAAAATGGATTATGCAATTGGATGCAAAATAATTCTTAAATATAAGAAAAGCAAAATACTTTCTGTATTCTACAATATCTGACCACACTGCAATAAAACTAGAAGTCAACAGCAAAAGAAACTACAGAACATTTACAAATTCATGGAGATTGAACAGCATACTACTTAATGATCATCATCAAAGACATCAAGAAGGATTTTTTTAATCCCACAGTGAATGAAAACGAAAACATTATACCAAAACAGGTACAATGAAAGCAGTTCTAAGAGAAAAGTTTACAGCTCTATGTGTTTACCTTAAGAAATTAGAGAAATCTAAAATAAACGATTTAATGGTACAATTTAGGGGTTTGGAAAATCAAGAACACGCCAAATTAATTATAAGTAGATGTAAAGAAATAATTAGGATCAGGTGAGAAATTAAAGGAATGCAAACAGTAAGAGCAATACAAAGAATCAATGATACAAACAGTTGTGCCTTTGAGAGGATGAGATCGACAAATTCTTAGCCGAATTAACCAAAAGTAAGAAAAGACCTGAATTAACAAAACTAGAGCTGAAGCTAAATATATTATGAGATACTAATGAAGTTCAGAAAATTATTAAAATATACCTTAAAATTTAAAAGGAAATGGATGATTTCTACATGCATGTGACCTACTACAATTAAGCTAAACACCTTAAATATGTGTGTGTGTGTGTGTGTGTGTGTGTGTGTGTGTGTGTGTGTGTGTATAAAACAAGCAATGAGATTGAATCTGTTAAAGAGATTTAAAGTTAAAGTTAAAAGTCCAAAGGCAAAGTTTAAAGCTTAGGAAGCCCTGCACTAGGGGAATCCATGTTGATGCTCATAATTTGTTTGTGTGTTTCAATCTATAGTTTTTTTTTTTAATTTCGTGCACTTCATACTAAGTATCTTAATCATCTTCATACCACCTCCTCCATCCTTCCCCTAGCCACCGCCCCCAGGATTTCATGTATTCTGTTATGTATGTTAAGGCCTATCGAGTCAGGCTTGGGTCCCCAGGTGTCCCTCAGTGCAAATTCATCCAATGGAGTCTAGTCAGCCTATCTAGAGTCTCTCCCTTAAAGATGATTAATTCTCCCTCTCCCAGCAGTTATCAGCTGCCAGTAGTGGTTCAGCTAAGGTTGGAGCCTCCTTCCCACTTCCCAGCTTCTATGCTGGGTTTTTGTCTGAGTTTTCATGAGTCTTGAGCATGCTGAAACCACCGCTGTAAGATCATATGAGCAAGTTTCCAGAGGGCTGGAAGACTGTTTCCTTATCACCATGCACCAAACCTGGCCGATAATTTCCTTTTTTTCAATTTATTTAATAACCACATAATTAGTAGAAGCATTCCATTACAACAACATTGACGTAGTCAATAACAGTTTCCAGAGCAAAGATGCATCTCTTTCAAAATTGGCTGTAATTTTTAGGTTCACAGTGTTGAATTAATACAGTTACACATTATTGTACTCAGTATAAACCCTATAAAACATAAAATTGAATGAGGCTTTAACCTTTAAAAAAAATCTCCATTTCATTTTAAAATATATTGTTTCATACAGAAAAACTCACTTTTAACACAACTAACACTTAGATGTTTGCAGAAGCATCTCTAATTTCTATATATCTGATTATTACTAGTCACAGTTGGTTTCTTTCTAAGATCCTTGGCACCTGAGCATGGATATAAATTCATCAGCTAGATTTCGATGATAATGTTTTTCATATCTATTAATTAGCATGAAACAAATTTTTATGCTTCTTCCTCAAATATAACTCATTTTTATTGACTTTTATATGTATTTCATACTGAATATCCAAAACAATCTATTCATCTTTATACCCACTTCCCAAATGGCACCCTCCCATAACCTCCCCCCACAATGGAGCCTATATACTCTGTCATCCCTGTTACTGTCCACTGTGTTGTCAGTACCCCCAGTCATTCCCCAGTGCAAGTCCACCCACTAAGTCTAGCCAGCCTATCTAGAGCTCCTTGTTTTAGGAAGATCAGCTCTTCTTCATCTAGCAGCAATCAGTTGATGACATTAAAGATTGGGGTCTGCTGTTCATTTTCCCAGTTCTATGCTAGGTAACTGTCTGAGAGCCTCTTGGGCCACCCTGGCCAACAACTCCAAGGAAGGTAACTCCTGTCTGGCACTGTTTCTTGTTATGTAGCCTTTAGCTATACACACGGACTCTTAAAGAATTATACTGATCACTTCAATCTTTGGTTACACTTTTCCTTTTGGATGTTTAAGACCATGCAGTTGGCCCAGATAAGCCAATTTATTTTTACTCTTAAGGTCGTTTGAGGATCTGTTCCTCTGGGGTCACATAGGTTTGGGAAGAGCCCCTGGCTCCTTTCATTTACCAGTTCCGTCTATGTGAAGATAAGTCAAAGCTCCTGATCAACCATGGCTGGCTTCACTTGGAAGCATGGAGGAAATGTTTCCTCTGTGTAGACCCTCCTCTTGGTAGACAGGACACTGGTTCAAGTCTATCTGGTGTGGTCTCCATGTCCTCCTTGATCAAGAAGACAGGTGACTCACCACAGTCACAGGACATTTTGAGAGATGCTCCATAGTCCCCTGGAACTTAGTCGCCTTTGGAGGGCAAGGAGAAACCACTGTCCTTTAAATCCCTCTGACCAGATTAGTATAGGCTTCAAAGTATGGCTGTTCAACATCCAAGAAAGTTAGTTCCACCAGTCTGGTACTTTTAATTACTATGTGCTATATAGATAAAGCTTGGGCAAAGACCAAAGTTTCTCAGATAAACCTTGACATGACATATATTTTATTTCTTGAGCTAGTTGTATGTATAATTTGTCAGTAAGTTGTTGGACTAATATGGTTCTCTCTGTTTTTATTAAAACTAGCTAGTTTGGTGGTGCACGCCTTTAATCCCAGCATTGGGAGGCAGAGGCAGGCATATCTCTGTGAGTTCAAGGCCAGCCTGATCTACATAGTAAGTTCCAGGACAGCTGGGGCTACAGGGAGACTCTGTCTCAAAAAGACCGGAAAAAAAAAAAAAAAACTAGGTAGGCATTATTTATCTCTCTCATTGTCTAACACTTCCACCATGGTTTCCCCATTTAAAGTGCCCCATTTTCCCCATTTCTCCCTTAATAATACCCTTCTCCTATGATCTCACCTCTCTTGAGCTCTTTCTTTCCCTTTATCCCCAAGCTTCCTTGTATAACCCTCCCTCCCCCCTCCCATTAAAATAACCCCATTTTTATCCATATATCCCTTAGCAACACCTGTTTCCTACTGTTCTTCTCTTTCAGGTTTTTTCCTTTCCTTTACCTCCCTGGTTCCTTTTCATTATCCTGGTTCCTGACTTTATGTCTGGATACATACTCACTTATCAGGATTTGGTGCTAGGATCCACATATGAGAACATACATTGTTTGTTTTACTGAGTCTGGCCGATAATTTCTTAACAAACCACTAGGTGACAGTGGTGGCTCAAGACAGCTCTATTGTCTAGCACATGATGTTTAGACAAAAGGCTTCCGGGTGGGTATGGATTGGGAAAACTATACTACCTCTGCTCAAATATATGGGATGCATATTGTTAGACATAACTCTTAAAGGTACCTTTATGACTCTGGCTAAAGTAAAAGTGAAATACTATATTATTGCCACAAATGCCTTCTATTAACTGAAAAATTAGTCACTGTGATTAGTATCATTATCCTGATAGGACATAATACTTCTTCCAGTTACAAATGGGTGTGTCTGTCCGTCTGTTTATAAAAAGACTCCATTCCTTTCTTGAGGCTACAAAACAAACAAAAATAGTGTTTGGGTATGATTACCTTTTGTTAGGCTGGTCAATGCAAAAAAGTTACTTAAAATGTAAAACTCCTTTAGATAATCAAATAGAAAATATGTATAATGTACATAGTAAATTTGACACATCTTGCCTCAGTAGTCCAAAAATTAACAAATTTAGTCACGTAAAATTAGAACTTTACTAATAAAAAATATTTAAAATTTTTTAAAAGATTTTTTAAAATTTTTTTAAAAATAATTGTGGCGTTGGGCTGTCATGAGATGCTATTTAGCTAGGATTCCTGAGGAACATTTTTGCGTAACTACTCTAGCTCCATGAAGATCCTGAGCAGGAAGACACAAGAGGAAAGCACAACAGAAAGGCAGAAAAGCACACCCTTCCCCTTTGTGGATTAACTGGCCGCTAATCAACCCAGTCTGGAGTTTGCTGAACCTTTACCAATTATTCGGGCTCAAGAACTAGAGAGCTTTGTTTTCATTTAAGCCTCTATTGTTGCCAACAGCTGTTTACCAAGATGAAAGACATGAGTCTGTTAAAACTTTAAATTCCTACTGGTATACATGAACAGATGAGTTCAAGAGAGCTGTTCTGCATTCAGGGGCCAGGTCCTGTGTCATCTTCCCCTGAGGAAACTGGGAAAAAAAATAGGAAACATAGAGATAAGATCTGATAAAGTGAGCCACATCCAAATGTGGGAACTTTTCATGCAGAAGGATCGGGAGACTAGCATATATGGTGTAATGGCTCTAGGCGCTGCTCCCATCAAAAGAGCAACTCCACATCTTGGGGTAGGAGGATGGACCACAGGAAGTGGGGAGAGAATTATGCCCCTCCCCTTGCACATACAAACAAAGATAAAAATATTTATTTTCATCTTTATCATGGTTTGAGCTACTCAATACAGGAGTTATTAGCCATTAAGTATTAGTCACTTTTCTGTTGCTGTGATAGAAACACTGACCCAAGCAATTTATAGAAGGAAGAGTTTATTTGAGCTTATGGTTCCAGGGGAATTACAGTCCATCATGGCAGGGAGGCATGGTGGCTGGAGGTGGCTGGAGGTGGCTGGAAGTGGCTGGAGCGGGAGCAGCAGAAGCTAAGCTATCACATCATCACACAGGCACAGGAAGCAAGAGAGCAACTGGAGATCTGGCAAGGCCTAAGAACTCTCTAAGCCCACCCCCAGTGACGTGCTTCCTCCAGGATAGCCACACCTTCTGAAACCTCCCAAAACAGTGCCATCATCTGGGGACAAAGTGTGCAAACACTTGGACCTGTGGGAAACATTTTCATTCAAACCACCACAGACATGAAGAGCTGTTAGCACTTGTAGACATTACTGGGGAGCCTGAGGAAGCTAATTTTTTTATTTGATTTAATCTTAATCATTTGGACTGGAGAGATGGTTCAGTGGTTAAGAGTACCAGCTGTTCTTGCAAAGGACCCAGGTTCAATTCCCAGGACACAAATCCTGGCTAACAACCATTCATAACTCCAGTTCCAGGGAAATCCAATGCCATCTTCTGATTCTGTGGGCATTGCATGACACTGGAGCACTTATACACATGCTGGCAATACACTCATACACATAAAATAAAAATAATAAACTATTTTTTTAAAAGAATACAACTTTAAATAAATAAAATTTAATTATCTTAAATTTTAAAATGTGTAGGGCATGGTAGCACATGCCTTTAATCCAGTACTCAGGAGACAGAGGCAGGCAAAGGCAGTGAGTTCAAGGAAGGCCTGGTCTATGTAATGAGTTCCAGGTCAGCTGGGGCTACAGGGAGACTCTGTCTTAAAAAAACAAAACAAAAAAAAATTTAGATAATCAAATAGAAAACATTTAGTACGTGCATAATAAATTTGACACATTTTGTTAGTAGTCCAAAATTAACAAATTTAGTCATGTAAAATTAGAATTACGTGTCTAATAAGAAATGTTTAAATATATTTTAAATAGTATCTGAGCTTGATTATCTATAAAATGATGGGCTACTGCACAAAACAAAAAATCATTTTTAAATAGATGATAAAAGTAGTTATCACAAAATTTAAAATTCTATACTCATATAGAATACTGTAGAGCTGGGGCTTTGGCCAGTAGTTGAGTACTGGTCTAAACCATGCTAAACTAGGCTATGTTCAGCATTACTTGAAAGAGTTTCAAGGAACTAAGAATTCTGGAGTCTAATTCCAGACTAATACTCTTACACTGTCTGGTTCTGGAGCACAACCTCAAAATTAAAGGAAAATATGATATAAATATTTCCTTCTTGAATATTTTCATTTCTCATACTCCTTTAGTATAACTTCTCTAACTGATACCTGAGTATTCAGCATTCTCATTAATCTCAAAACAAAATTCTCTTCAATCTCTGACTGCTGGTCAACTGAGTGTTTCTTTATGACCTTCTATATGAAGCCTTAATCCTAACATCCTCTTATTTAGAAATCATCTTTTCCCTAAATCCTTAAAATGTGACTACTGCCTTTTTTTCTTGCATTTTTCCCATTGCCCACACTTCTACACCACTAATGGCCTTTCTTTCACGTGAGCAAACCAGACACTCTAACCAAGAGAGAGGTTAGCATTTCAGTCATGTTTCTTCAAACTTTAAGAAGTTATTATCTACTTAATAAAAGTAGACAAAGATGATGTCACCTCATCTTTGTATAGAATTACAAAGGGGGAAAGAGATACAATAATTTCATGCTTCCTTTTACATAAATTTGTGTCTCAGAAAGGAAAAAAATCAGAATTTTTCTAGAACATGAATTTAAAAATTAAACCAAATAGAAATATTTATCAAACAAGAAACAACATAGAAAGTGTTTATGAAGAGTAGCATGCAAAGAACAACAAAAGTTAGAGTTGGTGAACTCTGCAAGACCAAAATGTTGCATAGCAAATTAAATTTGAATGTTTTAATTGGCATGTACATGTAGAAACAACAGTAATCCCCCAATAGGAAACATATCTATTCAATTCTGAATGATCACTGGCATTTTATGAACTATTTTATATTAGAACTCTAGGTAAGAGAATTTTATGAATCTTCTGTTACACGTTAATGCAGTTTCTTCTTTTTTTTCCACAGACTTGGTAAAAATAAGAAATATTTATGTAATGGGTCTCAAGTAAATACTTATAT
>NW_008336314.1:1835105-1838481 GCF_000622305.1 Nannospalax galili
ATACTGAACTCAGAATAAATCCTGTAAGACATAAAATTGAATGAGATTTTAACCTTTAAAAAGAACTCCATTTCATTTCAAAATATATTGTTTTTTACAGAATAAGACATTATTTTTGCTAATAACACTGTGATGTTGGTGCACGCATCCTTAATCTGTATGTATCTGATTATTACTAGTCATAACCTGTTGCTCTCAGATCCTTGGCACCTGTGTATGTCTATAAAGTCATCGGGTAGATTTCAATGGTAATGTTTATCACCTCTACTAATTTACATAAATGTAAGTTTTTATGCTTCCTCCTCAAATATAATTCATTTTTTAAAATTTGTTGATTGTGTGTGTGTGTGTGTGTGTGTGTGTATCACACAGAACATCCCAAACCACCTTATTCATCTATACACCCACTTCCCAGATGGCACACTCCCATAACGTCCCTCCCCCCACTGAGCCCTTATACTCTATCATCCCTGCTACTGTCCCCTGTGTTGTCGGCACCCCAGCTATTCCCCACTACTTGTCCATCTAGTGAATCTAGTCAGCCTATTTAGAGGTCTTTGTTTTAGGAAGGTTAGCTGTTCCTCATCTAGCAACAATCAGTTGTCAATATTCCTTCAGATAAGATTAGGGTCTGCTGTTCATTTTCCCAGCTCTATGCTGGGTTACCGTCTGGGAGTCCCTTGGGTCACCCTGACCAACAACTCAAAAGAAGTTATCGCCTATCTGGCATTGTTGCTTGTTATGAAGCCTTTAGCTATGCATATGAACGCTTAAAAATTATATTGGACCTTTAATATTTGGTTATACTTTCCTTTTGGGTATTTAAGGCCATACAGTTGGCCCAGATAAACCAATTTATTTTTACTCTAAAAGCCGATTGAGGATCTGTCCCTCAGGGGTCACATGGCCTTGGGAGGAGCCCCTGGCTCCTTTCTTTCACCAGTTCTGTCTATGTGAAGATAAGTCAAAGGTCCTGCTCTACCATGGTTGGCTTCGCTTGGAAGCATGGAGGAAATGATTCCTCTGTGTTGACCCTCCTCTTTGTAGACTGGACACTGGTTCAAGTCCAACTTGTGGGGTCTTGACGGCCTCCTTAATCAAGTGAACAGATGACCCACCACAATTACAGAACATTTTGAGAGATGCTCATAGTCCCCTGGAACTAGTCAACCTAGGAGGGCAAGGAGCAAAAACTGTCCTTTTTGTCCCTCTGACTAAATTAGTATAGGCCTCAAAGTATGTCTGTTAAACATCCAAGAAGGTAGATAAATCTTGGACAAAAACCAATTGTTCTCAGGTAAACCTTGCCTAGACATTATTTCTTGATCTGGTGTGTATAATTTGTCAGTAAGTTGTTTAACTACTATGGTTACCTCTGGTTTTTAAAACTAGCTAGGCATTATTTATCTCTCACATTGTCTCACCCCTCCATCATGGTTTCCCCAGTTAAAGTGCCCCCATTTTTCCTCTTTTTCCCTTAATAATACCCTTCTCCTTTGGTACTACCTCTCTTGAGCTCTTTCTTTCCCTTTAACCCCTAGGTTCCTTGCATGCCATTCCCTCCACCCTCCCTTAAACTAACCCAATTTTTATCCATATCTCCCTTATTAACGCCTGTTTCCTGCTGTTTTTCTCTTTCAGGTTCTTTCTTTTCCTTTACCCCCCTGTTTCCTTTTCATTATCCTGGTTCCTGTAGTTATGTCTGTTTACATACTTATTTATCAGAGTCTGTTTCTAGGATCCACATATGAGGGAGAACATATGTCGATTTTTTTCTGAGCCTGTGTTACTTCACTTAGTATAACAGTTTCTAGTTCCATCCATTTACCTGAAAATTTCATGATTTCATCTTTCTTTACTGCTGAGTAAAACTCCAGCATATAAAAGAACTACGTTTTCATTATCCACTTGTCAATTGAGGGACATTTAGGTTTCTTCCATCTCTTAGCTATTGTGAAAAGAGCAGCAACAAACATGGATGTACACATGTCTCTGCAACAGGATGAGTTCTTTAGGTCAAATGGTAGGTTCATTTGTAGTTTTTTAAGAGTTCTCCACACTGCTTTCCGTAGGGGTTGAACCAGTTTGCAGGCCCACCAGCAGTGGATGAGTGTTCCCCTCTCCATACATCCTCTCCAACATTTGGTATCATTTGTTCTTTTGATCTTAGCCAGTACGACTGGGGTAAGATGAAATCTTAAAGTGGTTTTAATTTGCATTTCCGTAATTATTAGTGATGTTGAACATCTTTTAAGATGCTTCATAGCCATCTTTACTTCTTCTTTTGAGAACTCTCTGTTCAGCTCCTTAGCCCATCTCTTAACTGGGTTACTTCCTTTCTTGATTCTCTGTTTTGTGAGTTCGTTATACATTCTGGAAGTTAAACCTCATCAGATTTGTTGCTGGTGAAGATTTTCTCTCATTCTGTGGGTTTTCTGTTCACTTTCCTGGTTGCCTCCTTTGATGTACAGAAGCTTTTTAGTTTAATGAGGTCCCATTTGTTGATTCTTGACTTTGTTTCCTGAGCGATTGATGTCCGGTTTAGAAAATCTTTTTGAACACCTATATCTTGTAGGTTTTGACAATATTTTCTTCCAACAGTTTCAGAGTTTCAGGCTTTACATTGAGGTCTTTGATCCATTTAGAATTAGCTTTTGTACAAGGTGAAAGATAGGGGTTTAGTTTCATTCTTCTACGAGTGGAGATCCAGTTTTGCCAGCACCATTTGCTGAACATGCTGTCTTTCCTCCAGTGAATGTTCTTGGCCCCTTTGTCAAATATCAGGTGGCTGAAATTGCATTTACTCATATTTGGGTCTTCAGTTTTGTTCCATTGATCTGTGGGTCTATTTTTGTGCCAGTACCATCTTTTTTTTATGACTATAGCTCTGTAATACAGCTTAAAATCTGGTACAGTAATCCCCCTGGCATTGCTCTTAGTGCTCAGGGTTGCTTTGGCTTTCCGAGGTCTTTTGTGCTTCCATATGAATCTTAAGATGGTTTTTTCCAATTCTGTGAAAAATGACAAGGGGATTTTGATTGGCATTGCATTGAAAATGTAAATGGATTTTGGTAAGATGGTCATTTTCATAATATTAATTCTTCCAATCCGTGAACATGGGAGGTCCTTCGATCTTCTGATGTCTTCCTCAATCTTTCTTTAAAGATTTAAAATTTTCATTGCAGAGCTCTTTAATGTCTATGGTCAGGTTTATTCTGAGATATTTTATTTCATTTTATTTTATTTTTTGCAGCTATTGTGAAGGGGAGTGTTTCCATGTACTCTTTCTCTGATTGTTATTGGTATATAGAAAGGCTACAGACTTTTGTAGGTTAATTTTGTAACCTGCCACTTTACTGAACTTGCTAATAATTTC
>NW_008336314.1:1838518-1840681 GCF_000622305.1 Nannospalax galili
TCCAATTATTACTCCTTTAATTTCCTTCTCTTGTCTTATTGCTCTTGCAAGAGTTTCAAGTACTATGTTAAAGAGAAGTGGGGATGGTGGACAACCTTGTCTGGTTCCTGATGTCAATGGGAATGCTTCCAGTTTTTCTCCACTTAGAATGATGTTGGGTGTAGGTTTGTTATATATGGCTTTAATTATGTTAAGGTATGTTCCCTCCAGTCCAATTCCCTCTAGCACTTTGAACATAAATGCATGTTGAATTTGGTTAAAAGCCTTCTCTACGTCTATTGAGATGACCACGTGGTTCTTGTCTTTGAGCCCATTTACATGATTTATGACATTTATTTACTTATGTATATTGAGCTGTGCCTGCATCTCTGGAATAAAGCCGACTTGATCATGTTGGATGATGTTTTATGTTTGCAAGTATCTCGTTGAGAATTTTGCATCTATGTTTATTAAAGATATTAGTCAATATATATATATTTTTTTGGTTTGGGTCTTTACCTGGCTTTGGTATTAGAGTGATGCTGGCTTCATAGGAGGAATTTGGAAGTTCTCCCTCCATTTCTATCTTTTTTTTTGAATAAAGTAGTATTGGATGTAGATCTTCTTTAAATGTAGAATTTTGCTGTAAATCCATCTGGTCCTCAGCTTTTTTTTGTCAGGAGGTTTTTGTATTACTATTTTTCCATTTCTTTTTGTGTTATGGGTCTGTTTACACTGTTAATCTCTTCTTGGTTTAGTTTTGGTGATTCCCATGCCTTTAGATATCCATCCATTTCTTTTAGGTTTTCAAATTTAGTAGCATATAGGTTTTTAAAGTATTCCCTTATAATGCTATGGATCTTTCTGCTGTCTGTTGTGATGTTTCCCCTTCCATCTCTGATTTTCTTGACTAGGAGGTGCTCTTTCTTTCTTTTGGTTAACTGGGCTAGCGGTCTGTCAATCTAGTTTACCTTTTCAAAGAACCAGATCTTGGATTGTTGATTCTTTGTATTGTTTTCTTTGTTTTGATTTCATTAATTTCTGCTTTGTTTTTTGTTGTTTCTTCTTATCTGCTGGGTTTGGGATTCATTTATTGTTGCTTTTCAAGTGTCTTGAGTTGCAATGTTAAGTCATTTATTTGTGTTCTTTCTGATTTTTTAATGAAGGAACTTAGAGCTATACACTTCCCTCTAAGGACAGCTTTCAGCATGTCCCAGAGGGTTTTTTGTGTTGTATTGTCCTTTTCATTTAGTGCCAGAAATACTTTTATTTCTTTCTTAATTTCTCTTTTGACTCATTCATCATTTATGAGTGTTCTGTTTAATCTTCATGTGTATTTGTTGAGGTTTCTTTTGTGCCCAGTGTATGGTCAATTTTGGAGAAGATTCCATGGGGGCACTGAATAGAAAAAATATACTTTGGTGCTTGGGTGGAATGCTTGGTAGATGTCTGCTAGGTCCATTTGATATGTGGTATTGTTTAATTCAGATGTTTCTCTGTTAACTCTGCCCTGTTGACCTATCTAATGGAGACAGTGGGATATTGAAGTCCCCTACTATTAATGAGTTGGGATTAATCTGGGTCTTAAAGTCCTATAGTATTGTTTTTATGAAGTTGAGTGCACCAGAGTTTGGTCAATATATGTTCATGATTGTAATATCTTCTTGGTTTATTTTTCCTTTGGTCAGAATGAAGTGTCCCTCTTTATCTCTTCTGATTAGTTTTGGTTTAAAGTCCATTTTGTCAGATATTAGAATTGCAATGCCTGCTTTTTTCTTAGCACCATTTGCTTGGTTTATTTTTTTCTATCCCTTCACCTTAAGGTAGCACCTGTCCTTGAAAGTGAGATGAGTTTCTTGCAGACAACAAAAAGATGGGTTTTGTTTCTTAATCCATTCACCTAATCTGTGTCTTTTGACTGGGGAGTTCAGTCCATTGATATTTAAAGTTCTTAATAAAAGATGTGCATTGAATCCTGTCATTTTTATTTCTGTTCACATACTTGATATAACTGTACTTTTCCACAGTTATACCTTTATTGAATTTTTTCCCACAACCCCTTGAGTATAGTCATTCCTTTCTTCAGCTCTTTGTATTATTTCAAGAACTCTCTGAAGGGCTGGTTTTGTGGACATGAATTCCTTCAGCCTATTTATGTCATGGAAGATTTTTCTTTCCCCTTTG
>NW_008336314.1:1841259-1873971 GCF_000622305.1 Nannospalax galili
GTCTTGATATTCTGTTTTCTTTTATCCTGTTGGTGTGGCTTTGTTCTGTTTTTTCTAATTGGATTACTGAGTGATTCACTTCCTTTTTCATTTCAGCCTGAGTATTCTTCAATGTTTCTAGCTCTTTTATGAATTCATTCAGAAGTTTATCCCTATCTTCCTTCAGCTCTATGATTACCTTGTTTGTGTGTTCTTTAAATTCAGTGAATGCTTTTATCATATTCATCATTGTTCTTTTGAGATCCATGTCCTGCATTGTCTCTAGAGGATTCTCAATGTGCTCCTCTAGAGGATTACTGGTATTTGGTGGGGATATGTCATTTTGGTTTTTCATGTTATTATTTTTTCTCTGTGATTTTGACATGTGAATTTCTTTTGTAGTTTCTGACTCTTGTGTGATACTCGGGCCTTCAAGTTTAGTTCTGCTTCTTTTATTTTTGAGCTTTATGTGTCTTTGTGGTTTACTTTTTGGGTATGAAGAGCTGGTTCTTCCCACAGAGGCCCAAGTCAGATGAGGATCGGATGTTCTCAGGCTTTCTCCTGAGGTCTGGATCCCTCCAGGAAAGATGTTGTCCTCAGGAATTTGGGGGTTGGACTGGCCAGCAAGCAGGGCCCAGGAAAGATGCTGGTCTGGAGCAGCTGGTGGTCGTGCCACCAAGGGATGCAAAGGGAGGTGGGGATAGGAAGAGGCCCCAATGTCTCCTGGGGACTACACGGAGGAAGTGGGTTGGTCTGGATGCAAAGATCAGGAAGTGGTGGTGGTTCCAGGCCGAGAGTTCAGCCCCAGTGTCTTGGGTGCCAAGACAAGGAATGGGACAGTACCCAGGCTAGGAGGAGAGACAGGTGGGGGAGGTGGGAGGGTGAATGAGGCTGGGGGACTCTAGGCACAGTGGGCACTGATGGACTTTGCCAGGAGAGAGGCTGGCAGGTTGTGCAGTCCAGGGAAGCAGAGCTTCCTTATTATTTTTATTTTATGTGTATGCATGTATTGCCTGCGTGTAGGTAAGTGCACCCATGTTATACAATGACCATGGAGATCAGAAGAGGCTGTCAGATCCCCTGGGACTGGAATTACGGAAAATTGTTAGCTGCCATGTGGTTGCTGGGATTCAAACCTGGGTCTTCTGCAAGAACAACCAGTGTTCTTTACCACTGAGCCATCTCTCCAGCCCCATTTGCTGATTTTTTTATCAGAAGTTTCATAAGTCTAAAATAATCCATTCTAAAATATATCTTTGACCTTTTCTCTAGAAACCAAAGACATAATACTGTAATATACTTACCTTTCTAAATAGTATCATTCAGTTTCTTTTCTTCGAATATGAATGATAGAGTTGGAGAGGCAGCTCAGTGGGTAAAGCACTTGCCACCCAAGCATGAGAGCCTAAGTTCATATCCCCAGAACCCACATAAAACCATCTTTAATCGTGGTGCTCCTATGGAGACATGGAAGGCAGAGACAAGATTCCCAGAAACTCACTGACCAGCTAGCCTGACATACAGAGGCAAACAAGAACAAGACCCTGTGTCAAACAAGATGAAAGGTGAGGACTGACACCAGAGGTTGTCTCTGACTGACACAAACACACCATGGCATGCAAATGTCCACACTCACACATACAAACACACAGGCCATACACACCACTCATACACACACACACACACACACACACACACACACGCACACACACCATACTCACACAAAAAAATTGTAATGGTGTGTGCGTGTGTGTGTGTGTGTGTGTGTGTGTGTGCTCCCTCGTAAGATTGTTGAAAAGATTAAAGGAGATAGTATGTCTGACACAGACATACAGCTGTGGAGGAAGGACACAGCTGAAACTCATTTAACCTGGGCAAAATCAACTCTATCCTATGAAAAAGAGAGAATACCAATCACATTGGTCCATTTGTCTCATTTTATGTTCTGCTTATGATGAGCTCATCATTGAATACAATTTCAGAATTTCAGCACATTTTTTTATACTTCCTAAATCAGGAGTGGAAGCTAGAAGAGATAGAGATCACTTGTGAACATTTCATAATGGAGGGTATTTTCCAGGCAACTTAAGGAATTGTCAAGAGCAATTCTTATAAATGAAATTTCTTTATTAAATGCTGTTTTTAGAATCTAACTTTTTTATATTAGATGGGGCTATGTTAATTATAAAATTAAAATGCCTCTTGGCAATTTATCTTCATTAGACATGGATGTCTAAGCTTACAGTAGTTCAGTCTCTTCCTCTATTAGGCAGAAGTGAGAGGGGAATCTGGAGGTCATGCCATGGACTTATGGAGGACTTTAATACTTTGTTCAAAAAGCACAAGCAGCCTGACAAGGCCAGCCTAGTCTATATCGTGAGGTCCAGGCAAACTGAGGCTACAGCAAGACCCTGTTTCAAAATAAATTTTAATTTTAATTTTAAAAAGTCATCACTGAGATGTTTTGAATAAGGAATGTAATTAATATTGTGTTTTTGTTTATATTTTACTTATTTTTATTTTTTGTGTATATGAGTGTATTACCTGCATGAATGTAAGTGCATTTGTGTCATACAATGCCCGCAGAGGCCAGAAAAGCAAGTCAGATCCCCTGGAACTGGAGTTCTAGACAGTTGTTAGTCATCATGTGGGTGCTGGGAACCCAACCTGGGTTCTCTGCAAGAGCAGTGAGTACTCTTAGCTCCTGAAAATTTTCTTTAAAGTTTTTTCTTTTTCTTCAAAATTCATTATCATGTGATTGTAAAATAAGCAAGCTGTAACTCGGAGATCAGAGTGAGGATCAGGAAGTCCTTGCATATGAATCAGATAACAATGAAAAAGGAAAGTCTATCATCATGGTGAGTCTCAATCAGAGCACCAACTGCCTGTGTTACTTCAAGGAGGCAATACAGAATGAAATCAGTGCTCAGTGTGAAGCATCAAGCTCACTTCTTTTCCGCCAGTCTAAAACAGTATCTACCCAGTTGGATAAAGAACAAATAAATATAAACAAATAAATAAGGATTTTCTAAACCCCCATTTCCTTTTTATATCAAAGCAGTAATTAGAATTTCAGATAGAAATGTGTACTTAGATTCTTAAAGAAAAATATGAAGGAGAAGTTTTTCCTTTCTGAAACAGAAATGAAAGAAAGAAGCTCTTCTGCTGCTGAAGTTGGAAAATGAGGGGCTGTGAAAAAAACAGATTGTTCACCTCCGCCTCCACCACTACCTCCAAGGCTCAGGGAACATCTCAAAAGAGGAGGAGAAAAGTATGTAAGAACCAGATGAGGAGGAGAAGGAGTGCTGTGAAATGGTGTCTTGTAGACATGGCATGGTCATTGCATTCATGAACTCACACCAGCTGTGGTTACCTGCACAAGACCTGCACAAGATCTGTCTGTCTAAAATTCTGGCACACATGGGGAAGGCAAGCTCAAGGCCCCATCCCTTGCTGAGAAGCTATTGGCAGTTGATAGAGAACCATGTTTTTTGCTTTTTTTTTCTTTTTAATTTAATATTTGTGATTTTCACACAACATAACTTAATGCCATTTAGATCCACTTCCCTCTCCATATCGCCCCTTTTTCCCACCCACCTGATTTAATGAACTCTCATGTATATATAGTATAAATGTATATAATGTATACATATATATGTATATATCATGTGTGTATATGTGTATATATTATATAGGTAGCCTACAGAGTATGATTTGTGTCCCTAAATGTCTTTCAGTGTAGATCCAACCACTGGGCCCACCAAGCATCCCAACCCTGTAAGACACTGTCTTTCTCCCTCCCAGCAGCCATCAATTGCCAAAAGTTCTTTAGGTTAGGTTGGAACTTCTTACCCACTTTTCCATGTCCATGCTGGAATTTTGTCTAATTTGAGCTTGCATAGGACTTGTGCATGCTGTCAATTGTCTAGAAGACTCTGTTTCCAGGCCTGCTCAACGGGAGGGAACTTGTGTGTGGTTAACAGCCAAATGCGCATGATTGTAGAGGTCATAGTTCTAGAGAAAAACCTATTTTAACCACATCCCTAGACCAATGAAATTTCTTACTTTATTCTAAGTATGCATCCTCATCTTTACAGACAAGTGTACTTTTCAGCCCTCATCAAAGACACTTCTTTCTGCAACAGATGGAGATCATTACAGAATTCCAGAGCTGGTCAAATGCAAAGAATAAGTGTCTGTGAGACACTTAACCTTAAGTGACGCATCTTCAGTGCAACCTCTATGCTTAGAATGAATGCATCTCTTAACTCTCACCAGAAAAGTTTCCTTATGCAGCAAATGATGACTAACACAGAGGCCCACAATTAGTCAATGTGCAGAGAACAAGAGGCCACCGTGTGCTCATCCCTGAATAGGACAGCTATTTCAAACCACCGCCTCCCAAGGCTCAGGGAGCATGCAGAAGAGAAGGAGGGAAGATTGTAAGAGTCAGAAGTGGTGGATGACCACAAGAGAACCATTCTTTTTGTTTTGGTTTGTTTGTCTGTTTTTCTGTTTGTTTCTAATTTGTGGCCACTGGTAGATTCCCCATGCTCCAATTCATAGCCTCATACCCATATACATATAGGCATCACTAATTGGATTTAGAGTATTAAAAGGGGGGGCATGAAGTTGGGAGTAGGCAGTGTTGGGGTTCAGGATTTGGAGAGTTGGGGAGGAATATGGGAGATGGATATGATTATTTTTCGTTATATACATGTATGAAATTCTCAAGAATAAAAAAATTAGTATTTTTTTAAAAAAGAAAAGAAAAACAGGTTTGTTTCAGTGATGATAATCATGTTAACCTTGGGTGGGGTATAAGGAGGAGTTTGATACAGAAACTCAACTGAATTCTAAGTTTAATGAGAGAAATGCAGAAACTTCTTAGTTTCTACTATGCTTCCTCTTATTCATGCAACACGGAGTAAAAGCACTGGATCAGTCGGGCTGAAGGAAGGTCTAGGGGTACCCTCATGAGGCAGGTAGTTACTAGTCAATATCCAGTGCTTAGTTCTAGCAACGCTGTGCAAAAGAAAAAATGGGTGGCTGAGAATGAAAAGTCAGAATATTTGAACAAAATGAGACATTACTACCAAATGACCACTACGCTAAAGGCTGTAGAAACCACTGCAAGGTCAACAACCACAAGAAAATGCCAGTGAGTCTCCAATAACACAGCCTGAAACAGTGAAAACTCAGAACTTCGCTGACGTGAGTTCACTGAGCTTCGTGTAAGAAATCGTTCAGTTCTGATTACCCTGAGAACACAGACCCCAAGCCCTGTAATCACAGACTTTTAACAAATAGATGATGTAAAAACAGGACATAGTCACCACCCATCAGCCGTTTTTCAGACAGAAGCCACAGGGCTAACAGAGACCCAGTTGTTGGTCAGAGTTCCCTTTTCCTCATTCTTACGAAAGTACAAATGTTTAGAAGTAATACCAAGAACATAAACAACAAATCCAAAAGCCAGTCATGGTGGTACACGCCTTTAATCCCAGCACTTGAGAGGCAAAGGCAGGCAGATCTCTGAGATCGAGGCCAGCCTGTTCTACACAGCAAGTGCCAGGCCAGCTGTGGTTATAGGGAAATCCTGACGTTAACAAAAAAACTTTTGAAAAAGAAGATAAGAAAATGTAATACCCAAGAGCCTGTAATACCACAAGAGACATAAGTTACCATTCATCATCAAATTTTAATGTTCATAATGGGGGAGGGATTGCTTTTGTAATTAGAATAGAGAATCAAGAACAAAAGTAAGTCAATTATAGAACATAACAAATTGTTGTTTTTAGCCAACTTTATTGACATGTATAAATATTTGCTTGCTGTAGAAACAGGTGAGTTGTCCAACCCTGCCCTTCCCTGCCTTAAACAAACCTTCTTTTCCACACAGTATAGAACATAGGCTTTCCACCAGCCCCACTGGCAGTAAACATTGGTGCACATAGAGAAATTTAGCAGGTAAGAGTCTAATGCAATTAATTTGCTACTTGGAGATCAGAGTGAGCAGTAGGAAGTCTTTGCATATGAATTAGATAACCGTGAAAAGGAAAAGCTTATCACAGAAAAAAAATGGCTTTATTTTTCACTACCATCCTCCACGTATTTAATGACTGAGGCAAGCCCCTGACTCATTTCAATAACAACTTGTCACGGTGGTGGCCCACACCTTTAGTCCCAGCACTCTGGAGGCAGAGGCAGGGGGAGCTCTGTGAGTTCAAGGCTAGCCTGGTCTACATAGTGAGTTCCATGCCAGCTGGGGCTATAGGGAAACCCTGTCTCAAAAAGACCAAAAATAAAAAAATAAAAAATAAAAAAAATAACTTGTCAGTTAGACAAGGCCCCAAACAATGCACCAGCTTGAGAGGACAACGGACAATACCACACAGTGTGGTCATCTGTAACTCAGGGTGTGCTTTTGAGACCAATTTTTAGTTATTCGATGACACATTTCTCCTGATCCACAATATTTTGCTCCTCCCCTCTGCATTCATGTCTGACCACTGACCACAAAATGAATGCACGATAAATCATTTCATATTCTTGCTATTTAAAATTCTTTTCTGCCTTTTTTTTGTAAGCCCCCATTTGTTTGCAGTTCAGATGTGTCGTTTATTTTAAGCTGAGGAGGCAATAGTTTTTAATTGTCCTGCAAATATTTACATCCTATACATCCTGTGATTACAGCAATTACACTTATCAGTTTTCCACCCCCTGCTAAAGTAACCACAACATTATCAAGAGGAAATCATAAAAACAAAGTGCTCAGCACACTCATTCCGTTTTGGGTGCAGTGGTAGAACAAATGGGTCCTTCACAACTAGCACTGCAGAATTATTTTCCACCCTCGGAGCAATTAGTCTTTTCCCCCGACTGGTGGGCCACCACTGTGGCAGGATTTAACTGTTGCCTCAGAAATAACAAGAAGATTGCTTGTTCTATGATAATGTTATGTCCTGTAAATAGTCGAGTTATGTCTATAATTACCTTAAAATGCATGCTCTGTTGTGCTTGCCCATGTCCAAGGGCACCTTAGAAGATCAGAGTCAGAACTTCAGTAAATTCAGTTATTGGCTGCAAATTACAAAATGAGTAGAAGAAATAATCGTCGTTAAGATTTGTGTTTCATTTGCCAAAGAAACACTTCTGGAACTTTTCATGGGATGATGATGTAATTTGTTCTGATTCAGGTTTTTTGTTTGTTTGGGATTTTTAGATGTTTTCATCTTATTAAAAATGTACAGCAAATACCAAGGCTTGCTCACAAATAGGCCTTGCTAGTCATTTGTATATAGGATTAAGCTATATAATTCTGTGCCTGGGAGATTTCCTCAACTTTGCCCTAGTCTCCTGTACTCAGGATAAACTGGACTTCAAATCTGAAAATAGCAATAGCAATACCAGGTTGGTCTGGGAGTATCATGTGGTTCTGACAAAGTACATCATGTTTGTAATTAACTGGGCCATGACTGAAATCCACTAAAAGACACACTATGCTCTGTTTCCACAGAACAACAGTGACATCCAGTGCTAATACAGTTGATGTGAAGGACCCAAATAGCGTTACATCATTTCTGGGTAAATGAACAAGTCCGATGACAAGAGAAACGTGGTTAAGATAAATGTCTTCCCTAATAGCTACTCAATGGCAGAGGCAAATGATACACAGAGACGGTTCATGTAGCAGAGCCTAACAAAACCATGCGGGCCTCTGTTTTGTTTCAGCCTCACTTCTGGGAAACACTGGCAAGGCACTTGGACCCTCAGCACACTCTCACTTTATTTATCTATGTCCTGTCTTTGGTTTTGCTTCTGTGAGATAGTGCTGGGCTCCTTGAACTCTCAGCACTCCTTTAGTTTATCTCTCAGTACCCCCTAAGTTTATCAGGAAGTAGAGTTGGTGATGTCATTCCACTATTTGACCACAAATACTCCAGGCTCAGCGTAGACTGGTAGTGGACTCATCATTTCTCCAAGCAGAAGATGAATAGTCAAATACTTCACTAAAAGTATAGAAAACTCCAAACTAGTTGCAATTAATTAGGATTATTTAAATTTTTATTGTAGTTGGTCTTCTTTCCAGAGAGTTGCTCCTCGGTATTCTCTCTATCCTAATAAGTATTGAGAAAGCTATATATACTTTGTGGTTTTCATATGTGAACATTTTCTATCTTGCCCTATGTTGGGGCAGAGCTACCTTCTGATGCTGCAATACAGAATACATTTGGGGAACAAATGTCACCCTCAACAATCATCTCTCGGTCAATATAGCATTTATTAAAGACCTATTCCAAGTAGGCACAGTGCTAAACCTTTTTCACATATTATCTTTAATTTGTCACACTGTCTACATTAGGCAGGTTTTGTCTCCATCTTACAGATGAGGAAAGTGAACTTTGAAAGAGCTTGATAATTTGCTCATGTTCATAAAACTGTTATATGTGGCAATTGCAAGATTTGAACCTGGATATTTTAACCATTGTGCCCTGTGTGCAAATGGAGCTCAGAGTCTTAATACAGCTGTCCTGTCAGAAATGAATAGATTCAAGAGAGTCTTCTGACCCTCTCTTTGACTATCAGACTATTGAAACAATGGACTTTCTCTAGGAATCTCGCTCAAGCTGGGAGAAATAAAAGACAGAAACCTGGTACCATCTCAAAGAAGGATGTGTCTCCCAGAAGGAGATTTTGCATAGTTCTTACAACTTGTCATACCACCTTGTAGGAGAGACTGGAGCCATGCTGATGGGCAGGGTCACATTTTGACCAGAAGTTACACATACCTCGTATCTTCTATTTAAGCATAAAACCCATGCCAGTACCCAAAGATGGGCTTGGGGACGGGGGTAGGGTCACTAGATTTCTTTGTTCCTCTTCTCGATATGGCTCTGTTCTTTTCATTTCACGATCACTTGTTTCTTTAGCTGTCCCACTGAAGATAAATGATGAACCTAGTTTGTTAGAACTGCTAAGGCCCAAATCTGTGATCCTAACAACTCCAGTAATACTAAACCACATGGAGAGCTTTCCTAGACCCTTGTAGACTCTATAAGGTGCTGAAGTGAAAGGAAAAGAGCAGAGCTCCTGTGTAGTGAGCAGGTCCAGGAAATGGGGTGCCTCTCTGAGCTGATAGCCCAGAGCCTTTTTATAGGACAGAACCAAAGACATTTCAACTTGAACGTTTCTGGTATCTCTGGTCTCAAACACAGGCAGAGCTGTCTATGAACAGAACCAAGAACATTTCGAGCTTTTGGTTAAAAGTCAAAACTGCTGGCTTTTCAGGATACCTCTTGTGTAACTGACCAGTTTCTATCTTCTGTTCTCTGTCAACAACATGGCTGGGTAAGCAAGAGTCCACCTTCTTGCCTGTAGACTTTGTAAGACAAAACACATGTAACGTAATTTAGGACAAGGAAAATATCTTTACTTTCTGAACTACGTGTATTCTGAGAGCAGGGAGCATGTGTGTTTTGCTGACAACTGGGTCTATAAAACTTAGTACCAAAAATATCATGCAACGCTTTGCAAAAAATTCTTAAATAATCCATAAGTGAATGAATAAATAAGCATATAGTGTTTGTAAGGATGTTAGCTTGAAGGTTCCAAGGTAGAGTCCAGAAGAGGAAACATCCAGCTGTTCCTGAACATCGCCAAAATGCTGTTCCTGAACACTGTCAAAATGCTGTGCCCAAGCACTAACTACCAACTACACATCACAATTTATAATTGACTGCGAATCAATTCTGGCAATATTGAAAGCTCCATTGGACAGTTTTGTTCTAGTGTACAATATTTATGGAAGAAAAGTCAAGAATATATTTTCTCCCATTCCGAATCCATCTTAACTCAACAGTAAGAAAATATACAGGGCCCTAGAGCTTCAGAGTAATTCTGGAATACATGATATGTGTTTGGTGGGAGACTACCATCTGTTTGCTTCACAGCAGCAACAACCTAAGCAAACCATAGGCTCCAGGGAACCTTTAGGGAAAGAAGAGATTCTCAGCACCTCCCTGTTCAGTTGAATTTCTGGTCATTGGTCATTAGCTACTAGGGATTCTCACCTTACATTTTGGGAACTCATAGGATTTGGAGCAAATTTCCACATCAAAAAAAAAAGGGAAGAATAAAAGAGGGGACATGGAGAAAGGGAGAGAAAACTTTTCTTTTAAGAAATTTTTATTAAAGCCTGGAGTGATGGCACATACCTTTAATCCCAACAATCAGGAGGCAGAGGCAGGCAGATCTGTAAGAGATCAAGACCAGCCTGATCTACATAGTAAGTTCCAGGCAAGCTGGGGCTATAGGGAGACCCTGTCTCAAAAAGACCAAAAAAAAAAATTACTGTATTTATTTATTTGTGTGTGTGTGTGTGTGTGTGTGTGTGTGTGTGTGGTTGCACGCATGCCACAGCAAATGTGAGGAGGTCAGAGAACAGTTTTCAAGAATCAGTTCTTCGCTGAGCCATGAAAGTTCCAGGGATCGAACTTGGCATATCCATCAGGCTTCACATCAGGTGCCTTTACCCACTGAGCCATCTTACCATCCCAGGAAACTTTTCTTTGGTGACAAAAATTGATTGGAATAAATTTAGAAAGCAACAATTAATGTGCACATTTTAAATTATTAGTTTTCCCACTCCTAGAATGACTAGATTTTCTGCTTTTTTTCTAAGGACTCATATTAGGTAATTGACATGCATCATAAACTATTTTCCATGTCATTACCCTAAATATTCTTCTACAACTTTTAAATTAGAATATTTTATGTGGTCAAAGTATAAATTATTTAATCATATCTTCCTATTAATCATTTCATTAATCTCCAGCTTTGATGTCTGTTTTTGGTTTTGGTTTTGGTTTAGGTTTGGTGTTTCAGTTTAAGACAGAGTCTCTATGTAGCCCCAACTGGCCTGGAACTCGTTATGTAGACCAGGCTGGCCTTGATCTCACAGAGATCCACCTGCCCTGCCTATGCCTTGAGTGCTGGGATTAAAGGCTTATGCCACCGTACCTAGATTGATGTAATTTTTATTACAATAAACATCCTTTCACAAAAAGTTACATGTATCCTTAACATTATTATGAAGGCTAGAAATCAAGGATCAAATTATCAGCAAATTTTAAGCCTTTTTCATGCATGTTGCAAAAAGTGTCCTCTACATTTATATTTGAACATGAGTCTATCCTCTGAGTTTTGATTAGAAGCATGCTCTTCTCATAGAAGTACTTGACTTTATTACTCATAGAGTTCAAATTGTGGAAAGTGGTAAAGTTTCATTTCAGTGACTCAGATCCTGACATGTTGGCAAGCAAGTAGTCATTATTCATGAAAAACTGAGGACACCAAGAGCTCAAATAATGCATTTTTAATCAACAATCGCATTGATTTTCACAAGTTTTCCAAATGTTTTTAGAGGAATAATAGCATTGTTATTGTTTGTATATAATCTATAGCACATTTTAGTAAGTGGTAGAGATAGAGATGGAGAGGTCAAGATGGACTACATTTATAATTCAATGTTGATGTGAGGGAAAGGGCATCTTACAAACAGAAGTTCCTTGGCAACTTAAAGACACTTTCATCATTGCCCTCTGGGCTGCTATTTCTCTGATGTGTTCAGTCACCATATTTGAGTGTCTATCAAATTTATTTTCTACTCTTGAAACTCTGCAGCAAAAAAAGTATACAAATTAGACATAGGAAGCAATAATAGTGTGTCTCTTATTTTTTAAAGCCCTAATCAAATAATTTATATCTTCAGTTAATTTCTTGGGTTTATTTTGTGCTTTAAGTTAGAATAAATTACTGTTGTTACTACAGTGTCGAAATTGTTCAAGACTCATTTGCTGAGCCATTAGCTTACTCCAGGAGAAGTCCCTTCCTTAAAGACAGCAAGAGATTCAATGATTTAGTGTTCCTTTCGACTGAGGCCTGAGTAGAGTAACGCTTTTGCTTTGTTTTGTTTTGTTTTGTTTTTTCCAGTTCACATTTTAAAGAGACATTGAAGAAGAATTCACCGAATAGTAAGGTAGGTAGGTAACACACAGAAGCCAGAGTATCTGTCTGGTTTCAAGTCTTGGCTCTGTTCCTTCTGTGACCCAAAGTCACACAATTACCTCCTTAACTTCTCCACAATTATTGTAATAAAACTAGCATCAAAACTGGAAATTAATGAAATGTTTAATAGCAGGATATGGTTATATAATTTGTACCTTGACCACCCAAGTTCCTCACTTGTAAAATCAGGATACAAATTGTCATTGTTTTATAGGATTTCTAGGATTACATTAATAATACTTTTAATTGCTTATAGCAGTTCCCGGTCTTCAGAAAATGTTATAAAGTGTTTGTTAATAAAACCAGAATATCCCTTCTAAGTTCTTCTTTTCACCTATGAATAATTTCAGAGTATTTTTAGGAGATTCTCTACCCACATGTTTACGTTTTATTGTTTTTACTTCTTTGCTCACGTGACAATCTAAAACCTCTACTTTCTCCTTATCTTCGCTCAGACCTTTGACAGTCTCTTTCCAGGACTGCCTATCACTGAAACTAAATAATAAAACATGTCATCATGTTAACAACAAGTAACACAATTGGAGCACTTAATTATGAATGACCAATGACACTGATAATTTATCTAAAATCTCCTTCAAGTCTCACACACAGCAAACGGTAAGCACAGCTGTTACCTTCAGAGTACATAAATGACTAGAGAGATTAAGCCATTTTCCCAAGGTCATATAAGCAAAGGCAGAAGCAGGCTAGAAAGTGTGTTTGTTTAAACTGTCTGCTTCCACTTTCTCCCTTGGCACTCTGTTCCCTGTATAGACAGACCAAAAACTTTGCTTGCCTTTCAACAGCTATCTCCCAGTGAGATGCTGCTTCTGTAGGGAGAGCCATCTTTGCAGAGTGCTCGATTCCATATTGTCCTGTCAGTGATTTTATTTGCTAGTGAAACGGAGAGAAAGAGGGTGCCCTAAAGGATTCTTAGTCTCATTCATAAAAGAATTTAATAATGGACCCAAGCAGAAGCTTTTACAACTTTATTAGAATCTTAAAGAAAAATCCTCAAGGGAGGTGAGCTGGTAATCTTGGCAGCTGCCCTGAGGAGGTGAATAGTGGGAAGAAGAAAAGAAAGCCATGGAGCCATGCAGGTTTAGAGCCTGCATGGAGATCAGACACACAGCCACATGGCTGGGAGAAGGAAGCTTTAGAGAAAAAGTGAAGAACTACAAGATGCTGGGGGCAGCCCAAAGCCTTAGAGATGTTAGGGGCAGCCCAACGCCTTAGAGATGTTAGGGGCAGCCCAAGGCCTTAGAGAAAGAATATTTCACTTTCCTGAAGAGTTCAAGAAAGCAGACAGACTTAGGAGACCTACATGGCTGTGGCTGGTCTGGAAGTTCTGCAGAGATCTGTGCTATTAACACACCAGGTATTCTGTTAAAGTGAACCTGACTTTCTGGGAGTAGTTCTATCACCAGGTAATTGACCAGTGAGACTGGAAAAGTCTGTCCTCCAACAGATAGACTAGACTTTTTTTATAGTCTGAACCAGTTCAATTTATGGAGCTTATTGATACCCTAACACTAGTGTTTTGAGATCCATTTTACATGTCAAAGAGTTGGGAAGGTTAGAGTATAGTTCCCAAATTATAAAGCTAGGAAGGAGCAGATCAGAATTCATCATACAGATCTCTCTTCAAGCCTTTCTGTCATGTTGTCTCACTTGGTATTGCCTAAGTACCCATATATTTTTAAAATATTTTGTTTATTATTTATTTTTTATTTTATGTGTATGAATGTATTGCCTGCATATCTACATAAATGCACCCGTGTCATGCAATGCCTGCAGAAGACAGAAATGGGCATGGGATCATTGGAACTGGCATTATAGATGGTTGTTAGGCCTCCTGTGGATGCTGGGAACCAAACCCAGGTCCTCCGCAAGAGCAGCCAGTGCTCTTAACTGCAGAGCCGTCTCTCCAGTCCAAGTCCATATATATTTTTAGTGAATATTTCCACTGAATGTATGTTAATGTCTGTGTTTATGTCTTTGGATTCAGGGGAATGTAGATCTTTTCAAATTGAAATGTTGCATCTAAGACCTGACAAGGCATCCTAATGAGGGCTACACTATTGTGCTTTTTTGTCCACTTACAAGGGCAAAAATCCAGGAAACAAAAGAATTCAACTGTAGGAGGCCCATCCTGGCTGTTACAGTAAGGGGTAACAGTGGTGAAAGCTTGTAGATCTAGCACATTGTTTTCTTGAAGCATTAGCATTCATCCTTTACTGCCTGGAATGCTTGTGAAGCTCTGTCAGTCTAATTTAAAAATGCTTCTAAAGAGGGCTCCAAGCTGTCTGCTCTGAAATGGGACCTTACTATTCTTATTTGTAAACTGTCAGCATGAGACAGGAACTAACCATCAGTAAGATTTGCTCTTAGAAAATGTAAAGTGATTGGAAGCCTCCGAACATCTATAAATCTAACTTCTTTCATTCCTCCCAATGTTTCTTTGTGTGTGTGCCTTATGTAAAAAAGCATAGCATCCTCGAGGGGTTATTCCTCCACTGTATGTTTGACTTTTAATTCTCAGATGACTTTTTTAACTGCTGTGTTTGCAGAATCAGCTCGTGAATGTAGGTTTGAAAAAAAAACAAGTAGCATTGAAGAAAGTGTCTCCCCCACTCTTAGTATCTTCCCAACTCTTAGAAGTTTTCATAATATTTGAAATGAATACCTTATGGATTTTCCTCCCATTTCAATACACTAAAGATGCAAAGATGGAATCAATGTTATAGTTAACGAGGATCGGATATAATGATTTGGTATCTCCACTTCGTGTGTGGTCTCCTTAGTATACAAATATGGGATAACTTTCCTAGTCACTTGTGTTACAGTCTCCCAGAAGTGATCGTTTGAAGACACTGTGCCTACAGAGTAGGGAGGAAACACTAAGCAATGAATTTTAAAAGAAAAATAAGACTCTAGGAAGCTCAATCTTGATGACTAATAGAGCACCACTGAAACTTGGATCCACAAAGCTTCTCTTGACTCACTTTAAATGTCTCTTTAGGACAAATGTGTGTGCATGAGGACACGCATTTAGAAAGTACAGTCCTGGGATTGGCTCTGAGCTCACCGGCCCTTTCTATCAGATAATTGAATGCAAAGCTGATTCCACTGGAACATTTCTGGAATACAGAGGAGAAAGGAGGCAGCACAGGAAAGTGGGCACTTAGAGTTCTTTCTGCATAGCAAGAAATTAGCAACAACCCTCCGGCAAATGATCAGTTTCGGTGTAATTTCAGCTTCCTCTGAGTCTTGTTTTCCATAATAAAACATACAGAATTACGTCTTGTCCATGAGACCATTACAGAGTCCCCAGTACCCTCCATGGTTTTCTGCTTTGCTTTGCTTTGCTTTGTCATCTTGTAGAGTCTTCCTGCAGATAAGTTGAAAGACTGATCTGATTGTTGGTATTTCACTGTGTATTTTTAGAGGATGTGTATAAACATTTTTCTGATGTAATATTTAGAAAACACAGGTATTTGTTAAATAAATGAATTAATAAAGACATGAATGGAGCCAGAGACGTGGCTCTGTGGGTAGAGGTGCTGCCATCAAAGCCCAATGATCTGAGTTTGATCCTGGGAACCCACGTGGTAGAAGGAGAGAACCAACTCCCACAAAGTGGCATCTGACCTCCACATACTCACATATACACACACAGTGCATGTAATAATTTTTAATAAATAGGAATGACATTTAATTTACTTATCTAATATGTGACTTACATGTATTATCAGAGTTGTTAGGATTAAAGCCTGGGCCCTGACAGCCTCAACAAGCTAGACTTGACCACACATCCCCAATATGCCAATTAAAGAGGCAAGTAATAGTCAAAAACAAAGACAGGAGGCTTATTCAACGTGGCCACATTTGAAAGAGCAACAAAAAAGGGTCCTGTTTCCCCACAAGTCTATCTTCAGGGTCCTGAAGGGAGATTTAGGTTGAAATAGAGGGCAAGGGGCATGTATAACTAAGCACTCCTGATCAGGATATTGTTTCGTTGATTGTTGGCTCATAATTGACCCACCGCAGTCTTAGTTCCTTGTTCCCGTCTGTCCTGCAAATAGTCAAAAGACATTCAGTTAGTGTGAGGATGCCATACACAAGAGCAAGTTCTCTATAATCTTTGGCCTTAGTGACTTTTGGAAGAGTTAGCACAAGTGACTTCATTTTTGTTCCTGGCTTTGAGACAGTGTCTCACTACGAAGCCCAAGCTGACCTTAAACCCACGGTCCTCCTCCTTTACTCTCCCAAGCACTGAGATTACAGGCAAGTGTTCCTATGCTCAGCATAACTTTATTTAGATTCTGACAACTTCTTTGCTCGTCTCTGTACAATTTTCTCTAAAGACATAACTGATTAACCATCTGGTGGCTTGATCTCAACAATCCCTCGTGATTGGGATGAGATCTGATTTCACATTGGAGGTTTAAGTAACAGATATCAACAAGTTAATGCAAGCAGAACCCTTTATGGCCCATTTTTAGAAACTAAGAGATAGCAAAGAGTGACTCCTAGATCAGCCCCACCTGGAGTCCTTTTTTTTATTCTTTCTTTCAGGTGAATGATGTCCTACCATGCCCCCAGTATACTATTCAGGTTCTTTTCTTGGAAGTTATACTTCTGCAGATTGTTAACAGACAACATTTACAAAGTTTTACAAAAATGCAAAAACAAAAGCAAAGACTTAAGAAAAACTAGTTTTAAAAATAAGAGCTTGCTCGGAACTATGAGTCAAAATAAATCTTTCCTCCTTTAAAAAAAAATAAGAACTTGCTTAAAGCCTTTTGATTATTAGGAGGCTCTGTTTGGAGTGCACCCTGCTATTGTGATAGGTGAATATCAGGTCTAGAGGGGGATGCTTGCTGGGATTTCCAAATTCTTGTGTCTCATAACAAGATATTGGACAGGAACATTTGGATAGTGGTAAAAACAGAGGGAGATTAAGAAAGAGAGAAATTCCAAGGAAGGAACTGGGCCAGAGCTCAGAGGAAAGGTAAGAAGCTCAATGGTGCCCATGCCCCACAGGCTGGGACTTGCATAGTCCAGTTGCATAGCCTGTGCTTTTCCCTGGCATCCTCCATCATGTGGGGAGAGGTTTCCAGTCTGGTTTCTTTTATATGCTAATTTCAATCTCAAGCTTCACCCTACTTCCTGCCACAACTCCCCTAGAAGCCCTCACTGGGAGCTGAGGTCCCATCATCTTTTGAGCAGAAGGATGATGATCAGTCTTCTATAACATCTTCTAAGCTGATAAGAGTATAGTCATTGCATAAAATGAACTATAAAAATTCTTGCAGTAGGAATTGCCTGGACTTCTTATATCACAAGGACGAGACTGCTGTTTCCTCGAAGACACAAATTCTACACCAAGTTTCAAATTACAAGGTCAAAACAAGATATGCCAATCAGTGTTCCCAGAAGGACAAGGGTCCAGGAAAGCTATGAGAATGATTATTCCAGGAGAGACATTTTTGTGTAATTTTTTCCTAGAAATGAAATTCCATGAAATGTAAAAGCAAACAAACAAAACAAACCTTGCTGGTTATATACTGAAAATGTGGCAAAATACAAAAGAAGAATTTTAAGAAGGAATCTAATAACAGACTAGATTAAAAGGAAAAAAAATGTGAGGTTGACACCATTGAGTCCTAACAATGCCTACAGAAAACTGAAGAAGAAAGTCAAAACATAAAGCAAGGTTGAAGCTATAGACAGACTTAGAAGCAGGCTTATCTTCGTACTTGAGAAGTAAAACATTCCCCTTTTTAGTTGTTTGAAGAGAATTTTTATGCTTTTCAATCTTTAAATAGTTTGCAAGTATAAACAGCCTTGTCTTTAAGATGTTCTTGAAACTGTGGAGATTTAGAAGGTAAAGGTTTTATTTTATTTTTTTATTATATATATATATTTTTTTAGAAGAGCATTTTGTAGAGCCTGCAATGACTGTAAAAGGCTGTAATTAGATATTTCTGCCAGGCATTCCTCCCCTAAGTGGGGAGTAAACGGTGAAGGTCGCCCAAACAAGATCTCAAAGGGAGGAATTCCTTTTACATAGGAGTATATCTGTTTTGTTTTGTTTTTTAGAAAAAGCATTTCATTATAGCTTTAACATACTCAATAACAGTTTCTAGAGCACAGATACATCTCTTTCAAAAGTGGCTATAAAATTTTTAGGTTTGCTGTTGAAATAATACAGTTATACAATATTGAACTCAGTATAAGCCCTGGAAGACATAACATTGAATGAGTTTTTAACCTTTAAAAAGATCTCCATTTCATTTTAAAATATACTGTTTCTTACAGAAAGACTCATTGTTTTTGCTAATAACTTTTGGAGCTTCGTTTTTTCAGTCTGAGCGGGATACACCTCTATCCACCCTGAGCAGATATCAGCATATACAGAAGATATTTATATCCTTGACAAAGAAGTATAGATAAAATCTTAATTGTCAATCTCTTTGTAAGAATGTCCCTGTTCCTAGAACTAGACTAGGAAAAGATGGTAACCTAGCTATCTACTAGCATCTTGATAACCTTTATGGTTTATAGAAATCCATGCTACAGAAACTGACTGGAGAAATAAGCTATGCATCTAGGGATGTCTCCTGACTTTTCAATGAGTACTCCCAGTGTTGTGACTTGTTACTGAGTCATGTAGAGAACAGTCCTCAAAGCTGGGGCTGACAACAGTAACTCCTTTGACTTTTTGGTATTTGCATCAAGATTGGTTACTGCAGGATTCATTTAGTAAAGGATCTTGAGTTATCAATTAAGGCAATGCAGTGGCCAATTTTGATTGTCAACTTGATGGGATTTAGAACAGCCATAGAAACAAATCTTTAAGTATGTCTATGAGGATTATCTAGATTAGGTTCATTGAAGTGGTAAGGCCCACCTTAAATGTGGATGATACCCTTTCGTTGGCTGGGATTCTAGACAAGCAATCTCTGCTCTCTACTTTCTGACTGTAGATACAATGTACCAGTTGTCTCCTGCTCCCACTGCCCTAGCTTTCCTTCCAGATGAGCTGTGGCCTCTGGTAATCTAACCAAAAGAGAGTCTTCTTTACTTGCTTTTGTTAGTTACTTTGTCACAGAAATGAGTCAGATAACTAATACAGAAAGTTGGTACTGAAAAGTGGTGTTGCTGGGATACATCTTTGTGTTTCAGAGGCTTTTAGAAATGGCTTGCAGGAAGAATGTGGAAGAGATTGGAACTTTGGACTAGAAACACCTTGGAATAGTGTAAGCAGAACTTAATGGGCCATTTGGGGTGGAGCATGAAGGACAAGAGGCAGAGAAACCTGAACTCATAAGGTTTCAGAGAACAGATGCTCTACCAGGAACGAGGCTATGAGCCATTCATGTGATATTCTGGCAAGAATTCTGCCTGAATTCTGGCTGTGCCCAACAACTCAAGTGGAAATAAATGAAAAGACAGTGGACTAATTTTCAATGGCAGAGGATTTTGAGACAGGATAGTATTTAAACTGTGCCATGGATACTGTTTACTTTGCTTATCCAGGTTTACAGTGAAAAAGAATAAAAATGAGACAAAAGTATGTAAGTATGTGCAGTTTGGAGAAGAAAATGCGTGATAAAGAGCCAGTGTAAAATTATAGCCAAAGCAGGTGCTGAAAAAGTTCTTGTCAAATGTGCTCTGCACTGGGTCAGTGGGAAAGGTTCACGGAGAGCAAGATCTCACTTGTCAAGACTCCACCTTGTGAAAATGCAAGTTTATTTGAAAATGCCTCTGAAGTGTTTCTCTGCCCACAAACAACCACCTAGGCACAAAGAGGTTTCTACAGCTAAGGTTCAAGGGGGTCTGGCACCACCCAAAGCTGGAAGCAGAACTTGACAACATTGTCCATATGGTACTGGTTTTGAAGGCATGAAAGACACAATAATGAAGGATTCAGAGATTCTTCCTCCATGATTCTAAAGCACTGCTGAGCCCAGGTCATGTGACCCATGGTAAGAGTCCCTGAAAGCAGGCATGAAGCTGCGAAGGTAAGACCTAATTTGCAATGGGCACTCTGGAATGCTGGAAACACAGGACCATAGAATGACTGCCAAGAAAAGCAACAGAGAGCATAATGGAGTTAGCCCAAGAAAGAGAATGTGTTTGTTGTAGGAAGTAAAGCTGGAGGGGAAGAGCTCCCTTTGGAGTCCAGATGATGCCATCAGAAGTCCCAGATGCCAGACACAGAGCTGCAGGATTTAGTGTTTGCCCTGCTGTGTTTCCATTTCACGTTGGTCTGATCTTTCCTTGAAATTACCGTTTTCCCCTTTTGGACTAAGAAGGTTTACTTTGTGCCAGAGTATGTTGGAAGCAAGTAACTTGTGCTTTTATTGTACAGGGTCTCACGGTTAAGAGATTTCCTGTATTTACACTTTTGACAAGTGTTAGAGCTGTTTAAAAATATGGAGAGATGGTTCAGAAGTTAAGAGCACTGACAGTTCTTGCAGAAGACAAAACAATAAACACTTGTGCCCAACTTGATTTTTCTTTTTTATTCAGTCTAGGACCCCCGCCACTGAAAGAGTACCATCCACATTTAGGATGGGCCTTAGCATTTCAGTTAAACTAATCTATATAATCCTCATAGACATGCCCAAAGATTTATTTCCATGGCTGTGAAAATTCCATGGGAAAAAAATCCTTGTAGAAGTTTATGTAGCCAATGTCAAACTTTGTAGCTTAAGGGGCAGCCTTTTCACATGTCGTGTGTCCAGACTGCGGATCCCTCCTTGCAGCGGCAGCACGGACCCGTCATGGCAGGACAAGCAATTAGAAAGTTTCTTCTGCTGTTTGACAGAGTATTGGTCTAAAGGAGAGCATCTGAAACTATAACCAAAAGTATATTATGCTTTCAGATAAACCTCAAGGAAATGTATTGCAAGCAACAGTAGAAGTTGTGGGATCAGGCTCCAAAGGAAAGGGTGGAGAGATCCAACCAGTTAGTGTGAAAGATGGAGGCAAAGTTATTCTCCCAGAATACAGAGGCACCAAAGTAGTTCTAGATGACAAGATTGTTTCTTATTTAGAGACAGTGTCATTCTTGGGAAGCATATAGACTACAATCACTGTTGAAATAGCATCACACAAAGCTGTCCATTCCACTGACATTCAACAACGTCTCATCATGCAAATAATTTCCATGCCTCCCTTTTATAATAAACTAATGTCTAAACTGAAAAAAAAGTAGCTTAATGAAATTTTCAATTTATAACTCCAACAAATGCTATTTTGCACAAACATTTTATTTAAATCATTTTAAAGATATTTGAAACCTATTCAAAGTACCATTTAAATAGGTTTTAAGAAGTTAAGAGTACCTAAGTTTATAAGGCAGTATACTTTTATTGGATTTTTTAATACATAGTTAAATCTAAATTATATTTATGACAAATTCTCATTGTGTTTTTGTCTTTGTTGTAAATCATCTTTTATAAATACTGTAATAATATTTTTTTCAGTATCAGTTTCTAAAAATAACATTTAAAAGCATCAGATGCAAAGCATTCCATCAAGAAGTAAAGAAAATTCATACTCTATCTAGCTAACACTTTACTTGGACCTGACTGAGGTAAAAACTTTATATAACCAGTTTTCCCTTAGTCCTAAATTTTAGAGTTAACTCTTAATTCCTGAATTGTAGCTACTCAGTTGTTTTTTTTTTAAAAAGCACAGAAACAGGCTCATATATTACTTCAAACATCAACCTCAAAATATTCATATCATATACATACACTTTAAGCATTCCCAAAACAGTAATTTTAGTATGCAATAAGGTTTTATTAATTCAAAACTGAAGTATCCAGAGGTTATTTTTAGGGGCAGATTAAGTTTTATCCATGCTGGGTTTTTTTTTTTTAATTTTAGGGGGGTCTTTTTTGAGACAGCATCTTCCTAGCTCCAGCTGGCCTAAAATTCACTATGTAGACCAGAGTAGCCTCAATCTCACAAAAATCTGCCTGTCTCTGCCTCCCAAGTGCTGGGATTAAGAGCATGTGCCACCATACCTGACTCTATCCACGCTGTTTTAAATACAAAATGACACAAAACAATTACATTAATTCACAGTGCACTCAGATAAATCATCATGAGTTTACAAAACAGAAATCAGCTAAAATTCTCCCAATTGGTCACCAAGGTACTACAGACTCGATATTTTTCATGGTTATATAAATCACTATAGAGATCTCTTCAACACCAAAATGATTCAATAAAAACTGGCCAGAAGAGCCCCAAAACAAAAACACTTCAAACTTCCTGTCATATGGCAGATGCCTAAATAGTTTAACAATATTCCAAATTTGTTCAAAGAGCTTCCAAATTGACAAGGCCTGTCATATAAATAGTATAGTAGCCCAAATAGTGCAACACAACCCAAATAGCTCAAAAGAGCACCCAATCGAGCAAAACGACAAAGATTGAGGTACACTCATCAGGGAGAAATTTATCAAGCATTAGACTTCCCTGAGAATTCAAAACAGTCTAAATACTCATTTCTCTGCTTCGCCAAATAGAGGTAGAAAATAGCTATGCTGGTTAAACCAGAAAGATAAGAAATATCCCTAGAATAAAGTGATTCTGTGACCACTCCATCTTTCCTCTCCACTCGGGGTCAATTTGCTGCAAATGGCTGACACACAAAAAATGTATCTTTTTCCTGGCATGCCTCACCAAAACTGTTACTTTAGTTGTTAGTGTCAAAGCCTACACCCTAACAGCCCTAACAACCCATCCTCAATAGGCCAATTAGAGAGAGAACTAATTTTGAAAGTAAAGAATGGATATCTATTCAATGTGGCTGCATTAGGAAGATGAACAAAGAAGTCCAGTGACCTCCCAAGTCTGTCTTTGTGGTCTTAACATGAGGTGTAAGCTTGAATGGGACAAGTGTTGAGCATTACTAAGCAGTCACCCATTATTGGCTCATCATTGGCACATCATTTTCTTGGCTCCTGGCTCCCAGTCTGTTCTGTAAGTTGTCAGCACTGTGTGAAATATCTTCCAGGAGATAAGTTCCCCCTTTGGCAGGCACCAGGTCCCAGATTGGAGTCCATGGTCTTAATAGTTTGATAGCTGAAGGGAGGCATGAATATCTCTCTAAAATACCCTCAATCCTGACAGGATGGTTACACTTGCTTACTTACAAAAACACTTAAAAAAATTAAATACTGAAAACAAATAAACAGTAACATGAGAGAAGACATTGGTCCTGGTCTAATGCCAGCTCGTCTACCTCTTGTTCTGTGCTTGCCTCTTTAATTTGTCTTTTTTGAGTTACCTTGAATTCCAAGAACAACAAGACTGATAGATAAACATTTTTGTGGCTTGAGACTTAAACTACAACCAAGCAACTAGTGAACCTGCAGGCTGCACCCAAATGGAGGTAATTATCCATGAGGGTGAAGACACACACCATGGAGCAGATATAATCATTTTAGGAGAAACAAATGCTCCCTTCAAGTGATGACAGTGACAGCAACTCAGAACCACCTTACAGAACCTGAACTGAGAAGTGATCAAACAGAAACACAAGTCAGCAAGTAACTATTGCCTTTTTTCTGCACAGGAGCCAAATGCTCTTTCTTAAACACAGCATAATCATGTAGACAGAGAGATGGAGACAGGAAAAAAAATAAGAACCAGGATAATTGAAAGTATGACCCGTGAGCCTAGACCTGTTATCACCTCCTGGGAACTGGTCCCCTCCCATAAGCATAGATCTGTGGTCCACTCATGTGAACCTGGAGCTGTGGTCCCCAACCATGAACCACAATTCCACATTCCTCTGGTGATGGACTGATGGAGCAGATTGGAAGATGGAGGACTTTGCGATGTTGAGCAGCAGTTTCAGCCTTCTCTGAGTGACCACATTCCCCACAACCCCCTCTTCAGAGGTCTTGGGTTATGCATGGCAGTGGCTTTGCCTCTGTGTTGGGCTTATGCTGGGACCAAGGGAGGCTTCTGTCATTTATGGATTCTAGTCCTGGAGGAACTGATTCTCTAGAATGGACTTCCCACCTCCCTTGATGGTCAGCTCTGGCCTGAACTCCACATGTGGTCCTGGGCACCACATCTTGATGCTGGCCTTTTCTCATTCCTAGGCACCAAGAGGTTTTCCATTATTTTTCTGTTGCTCTTCTACAGCTCATGTGCTTTCATCTGTACCCTACAGAAAATGTAAACCACCTAATTGAACTTCTAGAAATAAAAATCACAGTCTGGAAAGATAAAAATTTTTTTTAAGTTTTTGAAAAAGTTGACTGAAAGGTGAACTCTCAGGGAGTTGTCTTGTTGCCTAAAAAGTTTATCCATAGAACATAGATCCATAGAACAAGGGAGAAAGAGAGCACTAATGCGTCTTTCAATTCTCGTAGAGCTAACTGTGTGTGGAGACTCTAATTACGGGAGAGACTCATTAAATGAGATTGTCAGACCACAACTCAGAGAAGGAATACAACAAACAATGAAAGAGTTGATTCAGACATGGAACAGCTGACGAGAGTTCAAGATATCCGATACTGAGGGCCACATCCTTTTAGACTGACCAGTATACTACACCTAGATGCCAAAGCTGCTGGAAACTTCCAATATCTGCCGGTCATTGTTGGCGTCTTTTCCAGTTGAGTTAAAGCACATCACATCAGTACAGAAAATGTTTCAGAAGTAGCAAAAATTCTGCTAAAGGACCTCATTCCCAGTTATGGTATACTCAACCAATTCAAACAAAATACTCTTGCCTTTGTCTCTAAAGTAACGCAGAAGATGAGTAAAGCCCTAGAAATTGACTGGAAACTTTAATACATGCTTCTTAGAGGCCTCAATGATGGAAAAGATGAACCATAGTCTGAAAAAGACTTTAGCCAAAATATATAAAGAGAATAGTCTATCTTTTCCCCACAATGAGACCATGAAAAGAAATATGTGCAACATCTTAACTGAGTTCCAATTTCTTTACATGAACTTGTTTTTTCTAGGATAAGAGCCTACCCTACAGGTATACTATACCCCTTCAGTCAGATCAAGTCCTATTAAAGACATGAAGAAATTGGGACCCCAAAGATTAACTAATAGAAAAGTAGATAACTCCTTAAGACATACTCTTAACTACTCACAATTCCTTAAAACTATAGGTTAAGCTGTGGATCCACAGCATCTGAGTAAAGATGACAGCATCAGGTGACCCTCCTGACCCTCTACTGGATCAACAGTCATCTTAAGGGTGGGAACTGTCCTGGGGAACCTCAAATATCTCTTTAAAAAAATAAGATCCATAAAACAATGGAGGAAGAGAGCACTAATGCATCTTTCAATTCTCATCATGAAGCTCCCTCATGCAACAGAGGGTCAGGAACACAGAAGGCCACAAATGGCCAAAACACAGAGAATAAGAGTTGGTAGAGTGTGGGTCCTTGGACAGGTCTCCTATACTGAGGTCCACCCACCCAGGGCTCGGGGACCATTGCAGAAGAGGGGACGGAAAGGTCGTAAGAGCCAAGGAGGAGGTGTATGACCATATAGAAATAGTCCTACAGGTGCCTGGGCCCCTTCTCATATAAACCTGCAGCAATGGTGTCAACATGCACAAGACCCATGCAAACTTAAGCAGTCGGAAACCCAGCCCAGAACTGTGGAAATGAACAGCAAGCCCCAACTGTAGTCAAAGAATTATTGGCAGTTGAATACTTCTGGATGAGGAAGAGCTGATCTTCTTCGAAGGAAGAGACTCTAAATAGGTTGACTAAACCCCAGTGGATGAACTTGCACTGAGGGACATCTCGGGACACTAACTTTACATAATAGGCCTTAATACAAATGAGAGAATGTATGAACTCCCTGGGGAGGGGGGGTCCTGTGGGAGGGCGTCAAAGGGGAAGGGAGAAGGAAGTATAAATATGATTTTTATGTATGAAATACACAAAAATTCAATTAAAATGTATTTTAAAAATAAAAATAAAAAAAGATCCAAAAGAGACAACTTACATAATTGCAAATATACTCTTGTCATGCTCTACTCTCTATGCCTTTTTCTTACTCAAAGTTAGATCCAATGTAGCTTGTTTGAAGTTTGGGCTTGTTTCTTTTCTAAGGTCTACCAGGCTAATTGGGTGTGCAAGGAGCTCCCCCTCTCTGCCTCTGATGGACTGCCTCAGAAAATCCAGCCAGCTAATCTGTCTGTGTCATAAAGTTTCTCTAAGTAGTCTAGGATTCTAGAGAGTGTATTATCCTTCACCTGTTAGAGAATGTCTCCCTCCTTCCTCTAAGCAAAGGAGATCCTAAGATGTTTCTGGCTGAAACAAAATACCATGTGTTTGCCTTAAGAGAAAAACAAGTCAAAATCACACCTGCTTGGATGAAGGTTGGCTAACTATAGAAAACTAAATGATTCCCGTTAGACTCCCCAAACAGTGGGTTGAATTTTATCCCCAAGAGATGTGCATTATGACAAACTCCAGCTGAATCTAATGGTTTAACTGGCAGAATTACTCTAGAAAACCAGGGACACATTCTATGCCATGAAGATAACTATGGCTTGTGAGGGACATGCCACCTTATATGGTCTATAGTTGGATTAGTTGATGCACCTGGGGTCATTCATGCCTTCCAGGATGAATCATCTCTATTTGCTAGCAGTACCCCCAAACAGGGATATTGTAAAAGTCAGATATCATATAAAGAGAGACTCCTGGTGGTTCTATAACACCTTGCCCTGGCCCTACTTGCCCCAGAAGCTGCTTCTATTGATGTAGAATTACAAATAAAAACCATAGTTAAATTCTTACATCCTCTTTTAATCAAACTGGAAAGGCATCACCCTCTTAGATGAAGAGAACACACAAATTTGCAAAGTGCTCCTTCAATACGAAATGACCTTGGCTATGATGAGTGCTGCCCAAGGAGGAATCTGTGCTCTTATCAAGACAGAGGGTTGTGTTTATATCCCCAATTATTAAAAAATGTAACTGTAGCAGTCAAGTACCTAGACAATCACATAGCCTCTGTCGGTGCCATAGCAATAGAGTGTTTTGGTAATTGACTAAGATCAACTCGTTCTTATTGCTGGGGACTGTTATTTTCTTTTCCTTTCTCTTTGGGTGCCATGCAAGTTATTGCATTGTAAGACGGGTGCCCACGCAATTCATACTACCATAGAGACACCTCTATTGTATCCCAGGAAAAGGCACAGAAACAAAATTTTTTGACACTCAAGACTTTCCACTAAAGTATTCCTACAGTGTGCCTATCATTAGGAAGTAATCTTTAAAGAAAAGGATATTTGCGGGATCTGGAGAGCTGGCTCACTGATTAAGAACACTGACTGCTCTTGCAGAAGACCCAGCACCCACATGGCAGATAATAACCTTCCATAACTCCAGTTCCAGAGGATCTGATATCTTCTAATGACCACCATGAACATTGCACACACGATGCACTTACATCTGTACAAGCAGAACACTCATACACATAAAATAAAAATAAACAAAAGAAAAGGGAAAAATGACATTTAAACTTTAATCCTCCATTGAAATAAAATGATGGCTTAATAGCAGGGGATTTGAAGAAGGGCACAAAGCACTGGTATAACTACTAATTCCATCTTATACCTTTCTGGCTCTGAATTTTCCTCTTTAGCCTTTCCTCTTGCTTCCAGGAACAACAGGACTGATAGATAAATATTTTTGAAACATGATCTTCAAACTACCCCCAAGCAACTAGTGTACCCACAGATTGCACCCAAATGGGGGCAGTTGCCCATGATAGTGAGACCCTACCCTGGAACAGAAGTGATCATCTCATAAGAACCAAACTACTCTTTTCAAGTGATGACAGTGGTAACAAATTGCAGAAATATCACAGTGGTAACAACTTCAGGATCTGTTACAGTGGTAACAACGTGCAGAAATACATCAACTAGACCAACCTTGACCAGGACTGCTTGATTATTTATACTTCTTGCATGCCGTGCCTCAATGTTTTCTCTACTCAAAGCTAAAGCCATGTCAGTACCCTGAAGATGGACTTATAGTCACTAGGTTCATTTATTTGTTCCTTTATCCACTATAGCCACATTAAATGAATTTGTTCACTATGCTCTTCACCATTATTAGTATCTATAATTGACATATTGGGATGAGTGGCAAAGCCTATTCTATTGGGCTGCTGGAGCAGGGGCTTTTGCTCCAAAACCTCTGGAAACAAGAGGATAATAGATGCATTGTCCTTTAGGGAGACATTAATGTACTTAAGTTGAGAGATAAACTATCATTTATTGCCAAATTTTAAAGAAGGCTACTAAGAAACGTCCTAAAAATCTTTGTAGGCTTGTTTGGTTTATTTTGTTTGGTTGGTTGGTTGGGTTTCTTTGTTTGTTTGTTTGTTTGTTTGTTTGGGAGGGTGTTGATTTTGTTTTTTGATAGGGTCTCCATAGTCCCAGCCCACCTGGAAGTCATAATGTGGACCAAGATGGCCCAATCTCAGAGATCCACCGGCCTCTGCCTCCTGAGGGCTGGGATTAAAGGAGCACATCACAATGTCCAGAGTTTTGTTTTTCCGAAAGAATATTTTTTAAATTATTTTAATTTATTATTTTTATTTTATGTGTATGCATGTATTGCCTGCATGTAGGTAAGTGCACCCATGTCTTGCGATGCCCATGGAGGTCAGAAAAGGCTGTGGGATCACCTGGGACTGGAGTTATGGACCATTGTTACCCGCCATGTGGGTGCTGGAATTTGAACCTGGGTCTTCTGCAAGAAAAACCAGTGTTCTGAACTGCTGAGCCATCTCTCCAGCCCTCCAAAAGATTTTTTTAAATTAACAATCCTTCTGCCTGGAGGCTTGTGTTTTACTATAAAGAGGCAAAGGCAAAGCATGCTATTTCAGTCATAGTAAAAGGCAGTTGATTTTCAGGCTTTGCAGAATAATCTTTCTACTTTTGGTTTATATGCTATATTTTTTCTGATTGACTTTTATAAATTATTTGCAAATGGAAAGAGTATGAAGTGTAAATTTATTCAATTTCTTTCCTTAACAAGCAAGATTTAGTGTAGGTTGGGATGTACCAATGAAAAATCTAGGAATACTTTGAAATTTGTGGTAAGATTGATCAATTGTTTTTTTCGTTGCTTTGCTACATATCCCAGGATGGCCTCAAATTTGCTGTGTAATTCAGGGTGGTCTAGAACTTATGATCCTCCTGCCTCAATTTCCTGAATAGAATGTTGGGATTACAGACAAGCACCACCATGCAAAACAGCATTGATTCATTCTGAGGGGATGAAAAAGTCTTCACAAAAGAACATGAAGCTTGGACACTGTGTTCAAATTCCAGAGCTCCCCTTACAACTTTAGGTTTAAGGTCTCTCTGTTCTTTCATTTCTTCATCTATAAAACGAGGCTTTGAGGGGCTGGAGAGATGGCTCAGCAGTTAAGAGCACTGGCTGCTCTTCCAGAGAACCTGGATTCGATGCCCAGCACCCACATGGTGGCTACAACCTCCTGTAACTCCAGTTCCAGGGGATCCGACACTCTTTTCTAACCTCCATGGGTATTGCATGACACAGGTACACTTACATACAGGCAGGCAATACACTCATACACATAAAATAAAAAAACAAAAAATGAGGTTTTGAAAATAATACCAAATACTTTAAAGGATTATAGAGAGAATTAGGTAAGTCTATGTATGTAAAGTGTTTAAAATAAAATTTGGAGTACAGTAAAGAAAACCAGAGAATCTAATTTTATATGTATGAAAGTCTTGTTTGCATGTATACAGATGCACCACATGCATACAATATTCATAGAGATGAAAAGAGGTTGTTGGAGCCCCTGGAACTGGAGTTATGGATAATTGTGAGCTGCCATGTGGGTGCTAGGAACCAAAGTCAGGTCCTCTTTAAGAGCTGCCAGTGCTCTTAACCACTGAGCCATATCTCTAGTCCAATGGAGAATTTTTCAGATCAGAGTAAGTAGATGTTTGCCTGGTGCAGAAAAAGAGGAAGGGCAGTGAAGAGGCAAAGTATTTACAAAGTTCAGAAATTGAAGACACAGGATGTTTGAAGAGTTGCAGACCTTCCAGGGAGTTGGGGCACATGGTTCACATCTCCCAGCCTGAGGCTCAGGCTGCAATGCAAAGCCGGGCAGTTCATAAATGGAGGCTTAGTCTGTGAGCCCACCACCATGAAGTTCTTTCCATGGGCAGCCCCACACAATGCATTTCCTAGCTTGTGCTATAATAAATACTTTTACTTGTCTTTAAAATCTTTTTCTTTTAAATTATGACCAGTTTTTAAATATTTAACTATATGAATAGTGCAGTGATTTAATTGTTTTTCATTTTATTAGTTGGGTTTTTCCTATTTTAAAACTATATTTATAATCTTTTAAGTAAGACTTTGCAAAGGGTAAAAGAGGAAAACTCAGTGGCAGTTCCCCTCAAAAGATGCTGCATATCTTTTTGCCTAGTTCAGGAGGATACCATTAGCCCTTCCAGGTTCTTATAATTCCTTTATTGAAACATTGCCCCTGAAAATAAAAGAAATCTCCTGTGTATAAACAGATTAGTTTTACCTATTATCTTAAAAAGAACAATTAGCCCTAAGAAAAGACTCAAGAGAATCTTTGGAACAACTGTGATTTCTTGTTTCTTAGGCCTGTCTGTGAGGAAGTGTTAGAATCCATAACCCCAGGCAACCTCACCCTCCATCTAAGAAGACATCAGGACCCTTGACCGTACTGAATAGGTGCTTCCACGTGTGTTTAAGTTGAAAGCACTGTTTTCTTCCCCCACAAAACAGACTGTTTTTCCTTGTCTTTGAGGAGATGAGAAAAAAAATGTAGGAATATTTTTTACAAAGCTGTTTTCAATTTAAGATCATTTATACTAAAATCTTTCTTTTTATTGTTGAAGTCTCATTCCTTTGATGATTTAATGATAATAAAGGTTATGATTCAGGTGCTGGAGAGAATGACTCAGCTGTCAAGAGGACTTGCTGTCCTTACAGAGTATGGTTCCCGGTACCCATGTGAGGTTCCGCATCCACTTGTAACTTTAGCCCCAGGGGATCTGATGTCCTCTCCTAGCCTCCATGAGTACTGTACACAAGTGTGCAAACACACACATAAATGACTACAATAATAAAAACAAATCTTTAATGATTATACTACTAAAAAGTTTTCCCCAGTAAGATAGTAACAGATTTATGATAGCACCTTACTTATTTATTTATTCATGTATTTGTTCATTCACTCTATTTTGTTTTAGTTTTCAGACAAGGTCTTGCTACATAGGCCCAGTTTGGCCTTAAACTACTACATAGCCCATGTATGGCCTTAGCCTCTTGTTCTAATAACGACCAAGTAGTCCTCAACTGTATGAGATTTCTTGAATGAAAGCCTGATATAGAATAACAAAGTGAGCTAGTAGAATTCTTTTTATATGTTCTTACTTCTAGAAGGAGCTTAAGCAAATTGATTCATTGACAATAATATTCTTGGAATTTGATCTACACACACAATACACAAATCATAGACACACCTCTTTTGCTTTTAAAAATGATCTGCTATATGGCTCTGCTTTTATGACCATGCTTTAATTACCTACTAAGTTAGAAATGCTGCCCTCCAGAGCTGGAGAGATGGCTCAGCAGTTAAGAACACTGTTCTTGCAGAAGACCCGGGTTCGAATCCCAGCACCCACATGGCAGCTAACAACTGTAACTCCAGTCCCAGGGGATCCAACAACCTCTTCTGACCTCTGCGGACATTGCACGACATGGGTGCACTTACCTACATGCAGGCAATACACATAAAATAAAAATAAATAAAATTTTTTAAAAGTTAAAAAAAAAAGAAAAAGAAATGCTGCCCTCCATCTTTCCCTGCTGAAGCTCACATGCCCTGCAGTGCCTAACTCAAAACGTTTACTTTTATGAAAAAGTCACAGATTTCGTTCTCCTCCTTCAGAACCTTTGAGCAGTCTAACACACTATATTTTGTTCTTTCTGAAGAGATGAAGGCAAGCATAGCTCTTAGAAAGCAGTGAGCACTTGTATTGTGTTCCTATGGCTGGTAATAGTCTCACAGGTCCCGAGACGAGTGTCAGGAAGGCTATGCTCCCTCCAAAACTGTGGAAGTAACTCTCCCGTGCCTGTCTCCTGCCTTCTAGTGGCCATGGGCATCCCTTGACGTCTAGGTGCATCATTCCAGGACTGAGGTTTTACGGTGGTGCCTTCACACCATCTTCCTTCTATGCATGTCTTTCCCAAAGTTCCTCTTTTTATAGCAATCCTAGTGATGTGGATTAAGGCCCACCATCATGAACTCATTTTAAATTTGATTACCTCTACCAAGATTTTATTACCAAAAAAAAAATGGCCAGATTCTGATGGATGGGACTTCAGTACATCTTTTCATTAGGTCACAAATCAACTCATAACAATAGTCCAAAATGCTTAATCCACAAGGGTCTTTTGAGATTCTAAGAGGTTCTCATGATAGCAGAAATAACTAGGAATATACCATGAAGGCATTTTTGCCAAGCAATGAGTTTAGAATTGATCCTGTGTAAAAGACTGAGAGGTACTTAGGAGATAAAAGACACGATCATATTCAGGTTATTAAAAT
>NW_008336314.1:1874381-1886229 GCF_000622305.1 Nannospalax galili
TCTCTTTAGAAATTTATCATATTTAAGAGAAAAATTTTGAAAGTATTTTCCATAGTGAGGTGGGAAGAAGATTTTGATACTTCTGGGAATATTAAAAAGTTCAACTCTTGGGTACTGTTTTTCTTGGCTATACACAGTCCCATAAAACACAAATAGTAGTTTTATTGCTGCTTTTCTGTCACTTTACAAGCATCACGTTGGCAGCCAGGGTTACCATGCCGTCAGCAGTTCTAGACTGACATTCAGGAAAACATTAGATTGCTCAGCTTCACTGACATCAGAAGTGTCTGGTTTAGGGAAATGCTGTGCAGGTCATTATAAAGGAGAATGCTTACCTTTCCACCAACCACATCCTACCATTATAGTAATTCTAATTGTTGTGAGCTGTGGAGTAAACAAAACAAAACAAAACACTTTCCAACAAGGTAAGAACAAAAGAAGAAATTTTCAGTATTTGGCAACTTTTTGTTTAATCATATTACACCATAAAAAAGTATATTGTAGCAGGGTGTGGTGGCGCACCCCTTTAGTCCCAGCACTCAGGAGGCAAAGGCAGGCAGATCTCTGTGAGATCGAGGCCAGCCTGATCTACACAGCTACTGTCAGGCCAACTGGGGCTACAGGGAGACACTGTCTCAAAAGAAAAAAGACCAAAAAACAAACAAACAAACAAAAATGTATATTGTGAGTTCATATGTACAAAAGAATAGCAGAAATATATTATTTTCATTATAAAATCCTTGAGTACATGCAAAGATATTATTAGTATTATTGTCAACATCATTGTATCATATAAAGTTATTTTCCTGATGGATTTACTGGACTCAATGGTTAAATTTTAGCTTAGCAATTAGTCTGTGACAAATGGTGCTGCCTTTCAATAATTACGGTACCATTAGCTACTTCTTTACCAATGTACAGTCTTCTACTATGCAGAGCCTATTATTTTCTCTTTTCTTCTCACTCCCAAAATGACAAAATGGAGAAGTAAAATTGGAACCTCTCTGGGATTCGTAGATACCACCACAATTAATATTTGCCCAATACCGAAGTCAATTAGAAATTAGATGTTTGCTTTATTGTGGCATGATTTTGCATATTGGTCCATTTCACAGCATGTTGTCCATTAACAAAGAGAAGAAATGGTTCTCATCTTTCCTACTCAGGTTCATGATAAAATAATGTGTTAAGCTCATTATTTCAGTATTTTCCTACTGGTTATTCAGTACTGCACAAATATGGAAGTTCAAAAGATGAATGAAAAATATATATTCAAAGGATTTACCTTAAGAACAAGAGGAATACAAATACATTAAAAGTTTCAGTGGTGATTTTATTCCTTGAGTTTTGTAAAATAAGACTTTAAAAGATTGTTTTTAAGTTTTAAGAAAAAATATTTCACCTATTTTTTAAAAGCTTATTATCTTGAATTTTGTTTTGTCATATTGGGATTCAATTCAGGTCATTAAATTTTAACCATATATTTTAATGAACAGAATGAATGCATAAAATTTAGTCACAATATCAATAAAGTGCTCTTTATTTACTTTTTTTTTTTTTTTTTTTTTTTTTTTTTTTTTTCATGGGTCTCCCTGTAGCCCGAGCTGTCCTGGAACTCACTATGTAGATCAGGCTGGCCTTGAACTTATAGAGATCCACCTGCCTCTGCCTCCCAAATACTGGTACTACAGGCGTGTGCCACCATGCCCGATCTTTATTTACTTTTAAAATGTCATTTAATCTCCTCCATCAAGCATAAAGCTAGCTGAAATGCAGGTCACACATTTTCATCCAAACTTATATTGGATAATTTTAAAGCTTATATTGAGCCAGGTATGGTGGTGCATGCCTTTATTCCCAGTACTTGGGAAACAAAGCCAGGTAGATCTCTGTGAGATCGAGGACAGCCTGGTCTATGTAGCAAGTTCCAGTCCAGCTGGGGCTACAGGGAGACCCTGTCTAAGATGATTGACTGATTGATTGATTGATTGATTGATTGATTGATTGATTGATTGATAAAGTAAATAAATTAATAGAAAGCTTATGTATATGGAGCTGCCTTCAGCAGAAACTATAAGAAATCAGGGGAACCTACATGATCGGGGCTGGATGTGCTTAGCTAGAAATGCATCTGAGTACTGTGCAGACATGTTTAATATTGTTTACAAAATTGGTGTCTTAATGGAAAGAATCTATTTTTGGCTCTGGTATTTACCTGCAAAAGGGAACAAATGTAACCAACCCCTCTTCTGCCGTAACATTTGAGAGACACAAAAAGAGCTAAGATTTAGAAAGTGAATTAGAGACAAAGCAGACAGAAACCTTTCCATCAGTGATAAGTAAAGCAGCTGACAACATTCTGTTTAAAGTATTAGAAAAAATATGTTTTGAAACCATTTGCTGAAATGGACATAAAGTGAATCTGGGAAAACTGTATTCACAGAGAGAAAAATCTACACACGGTGGCAAAGGTCTTCAATTAAGTTAAAACACCTGACTCCCACAGGGTTTAAAAGTACCCAGGCACAGGAGAAGAAAATAGAACAAATTAAAAGAAATACAGAACTTACTGCAATAGAAATCGTGTTTTCAGTCATTTCGATAATTTAACTTGAGGAAAATAAAAGTTGTCTTCTTATCTTAGGCTAAATACACACACACACGCATGCACACACGCACACACACACATGCACACACTCATGCACTCATGCACACAAGCACACACAGAGCATATCCACATTTTACTTAATCAAATGCTGACATAAGTGGGTTGTCTTCCTGTGGGACTCCTCTTTGGTCACAGGGTGACAGACACATTGGAAGGGTTTGGGGGAAGCAGAGCATGACAATGGCACACAAGAGTAGTCATGCTTTGATTTATGTAATAAAACCATTCAGAAAAGCAACCAAATATTGAGAAAAGTTAATTCACAAAATCCTTTCCAAAAGGTGTATTTTGTGAAACTAAGGCAGAAGGTGTGGAAGCAGAGGAAATCTTAACAGAACAAAAGAGAAGATTCAGCACAGATAGGAGGAATGCTTTACTTCCAAGGGCAGATGACCTGGGCAAACATAAAGACATGTCCTTCCATGGTTCTGATTCCATTATTCTCTACAGATTCTGAAATTTGTACATAGCATCTAAGTTAAAGAACCTCTTGTGAACTTGGTGGGCTCAGCCAACTGGAATAAAGGTTCTAGGGCCCAGAGTAAGTAAATCATCTGAGAAATAATCCTAGCTTTCTTTTTATCGAACCCAAAGCCTTTCACAGGCTCAGCAAATGCTCTTCCACTGAACTATATCCCTGGTCTTTGTTTTGGGGGAGACAGGTCTCAATAAGTAGACCAGGTTAGCCTAGAACTTGCTATATAGCTCGAGTTGTTCAACTCTCCATCCCCTGCCTCAGTCTTCCCACTGCTGGGATTATGAGCATTGTCCCACCACACTCAGCTACTTTTCCAGGTTTTTCTTTTAAAAGTAGGATTCTAATTCATTTTACTTCATCAGTTAAAATTTAAATGTATCTATATTCCTATACTGAGAAAAATCTTGCATTCAAAATCTTGGGGTATTTCATTTTGCAATATTTGTTTTGTATTTCCCAACTAAACATTTTGCCACAAAACTCTGACTTGATTCAGCCTTTTTTCCCCATACACTTCACTTCAACTCCATCTCATTGGACATGTCTGGATTTTTTGCATTTATTTAGTTGTGCACACGTGTGTACACTCATGCCACAGTACACATAAGAAGGTCAGAGGACAACTTGTGGAAGTGAGTCCTCTCCTTCCACCATGTGGGACCCAGAGATTGAACTCAGGTCATCAAGCTTGGTGAGCCACATTGCTGGTGCTTTATTAGACATTACTATTCTATGTTGTTGTGTTCAGGGGCACAAAGCAAAAATAAAGTGTCAGTATATGGATAGATCAAACAATTATTTCAAAGAGCACATTGGTAGTACAAATGATGAATGCTACATATTTCAAAAGTCAAGAAGATTCTATAGACCACAGTGGAAATTAAACAATAACTGTATTCTACCACTTTAAGTCTTCACGCCCTAGTTTTCCTTCGTATACACAGAAGGTATTCACTCAGTACTTGTTTAGTCATTGGAGTGTAGGGAATATCCCTTATTTTCTGTAAAAATGACTGTCCAGCAGGTGACTAGTTCCTCCAAGGGGTGCGGCCTGCCATGGAGGATGGACTTAGAGGCTGCTGGGAGCCATCTTGGGATAGAAGCTGAGAGCCTCACCACAGGCTTGGGGAAACTCAAGGACAGAATGGCCTGGCACTTATGGACCTGGGGTGAGCCCGCTGGTCCTGAGGCATGGGTGAAAGCTAACAGTGACTATGGGCATAGCATGGGGGCAGTCTGATATGGCAGGCTCTGAGCCATGGCACAGATCTGCCCTGAGTGGAGCTGAGGGGTGTGGAGCTAGGTATGGGGTGTTCTTTTCTTTGTAAGTCACTCCCCTCTCCCCCACACGACAATAATAAATGCACATAAAGATGTGATATATGGTTTGCCTTATAGCACAAGAGACCCCAAGAGAGCTCTGGTGACAATACTGTTGTAGTCCAGGCCAGATAAACAAACCACAGCCTTGGGGATGTGGGGCAGAGAAAGCAGTGCTGTTCCCTCTGCCTCTATGGTGATAGGTTTGGAGGAGAGAGGGAGCGGGTGGCGCGGATGGAGGAGGCACCAAGGCACAGATGGAATTCTCAGCAGGATACAGATTTATTTCGCACGGGACACCTTTCCCTCGGGGAAGGGAAAGATGTCATCTCACGGGTTGTGAGCTGGGACTTTACATATGGGGGCTTTTTTTTTCCTCAAGATAAGAGGAAATCTGCTTATCTTATCTTTGGAGGTCAGAGGAAAGGCAAGCTGCTTCTCGGCAGAGTTTGTTCTTCTTGACCTCAAAGGTCAAGGTGCTTATCAGTTAAGTTCTCTTTTTTGGGCTCCAAAGTCTGTGGGTCCCTGTTGGGGAGGGGGGAAGCTGCTACTATTTGGAACCCTAACATATGGCAGGTCAACTGGGCTCTGATTCCCAAATCCCGGAGTAGCTGCTAAGAATCCAGGGGGGAAGGCAGTCAAACCCCATACACTTAATGGGGTTAGCGATAGCCAAATGGGTTATACAATGGATTATAAAACCTGTAAATAAAAAGAGGCCAGCCACTCAGAAGTGTGGGCCACAGCTGTTTTGTAAATGTGGGGATATGTTGTGGGTATGTGAAGATTTGTTAAAAGTTATTTAGAGGCTAGAAAAACTTTTACCTCCAAACAGAGCACCCAGAGAGGGTGTTGGAACCCCAGTTTGGGGTACCCAACGTCCATAGGAGGCTGCTCCCCAATAACTCAGTCCTCAGACCAGAAGATGCAACAAGCATGAGGATTTATTACGTTTTGCAAAACGGACCCCTGCCTCACTCGGAGGGCAGAAGCCCAGAGCCCAGTTCACAGGCTTCTTTTAAAGACAAAGACCACAAACTAGAGAGAAAGCGGCAGTAACGTCACAAGCGGCGGCTATGTGCCAAGCAAAAAAGCAGAGGCTATGTGCCAAGCAGAGGTAGGGGGGGATTTCTGGGATGATTTCCAGCTTTGGGCAAAGAGCATGAAAAAGGTCAGCTCAGCTTGTTCTTAGCATTCAGAATTATTTTTTTATTTTTACTTCCTTGTACAGTTTCTTGGCCTGAAGGACTTATTTCCTTGTCTTTAGCCTAGGGGGACTGAATTAGGGTCCTTCAAGGGAATTCAGCCACTTTGCATAATAAAAGATGTGCCCCAGGCAGGGGATGCTGAAAAGGCTAGGGAAGTCCTGACAGACCCAGTTGCAGAGCTGGAGACAGAAAAATGGTGGGACGCTTTAATTTGTGTAAGGTCCAAGGACTCAGAGTAAGAGACAGATAATAGTAAAAAGGAAAATGACCTAAAAATAAAAGTAGCTAAAGCTGCCCCTCAGATTCAACCCTTGATACAAAAGGGAAAAAAAAGATAGTTGTGCTGTAGCTAAAGAAATATTCCATGCTGGAACTGTTAAAACTAGGAAAAAATTACAAGCAAGCAAGCAGAGAACCCCTAGCCACGTGGCTTGTGAGAGCATGGGACATGGGAGCAAATGACATCAGTCAGTCTTCTGAAGTCCTTCGGAAGCTTCACAACTGAGTTATATGACCACCCATCCATCTTTGTGATATAGGCTGTTCAACCTAGGCCAATGCGGGGAGAGCAGTCCTTAATGGGATGGCTGGTTGAAGGCATTAAAGATATATGGTTGTCACCAAGGAGAATAACATGATTAGCAGGGGCTGGAGGACTATAAAGGAGGGGCAAGAGAACTAAGTAGGAGAAAAGCAATATATGATGCCCAGTTCACTGGGCCAGATAAGACTATGTTCACCAGAGATATGAAGGAAAGCTTAATTCAATTGGGACCTCAAGAATGGTATGGGGCTTTAATGGTTTTACTAAGCCCTTTGATGAGACAAGGTCTTTGTAAAGTGAGAGAGGCTTTGGAAAATCTAAATGATTCTGACCAGCATGTAAAACATGTCTGTGAAATAACAGAACACCCTATAAAAGATATGAAGAAGACCAGACAGAAGAAATGGTCCACTTGGGTTACTCAAAGACAAATGTGGCAAGACATGTCAAGCCCAAATCCCCAGAGAAAAAATAGATAGAAAACTAAATTCAGTACTAAGGCATTTCTGGAATGGTTCAAAACCAGAACAACACTTTACAAAAGACATTGAAAGGATAAATACTGTACAAGGGATGGTTAAGAATCCCCAAGGATTAAATAAGATTCATTTCTCTTCTGATAAAGGCCATACTAGGGGTGGAAGCAGGTTTTCTCACCAAGTTCTCCTCCAACAACCTGGTGTGGTCAATGGGAAAATGATGGATATGGCTATAGTCAGGAGGTAGACACAGGGCCTGCCTGACTCAAGGGACCAACAAGTACAGCAGGGACAGGAGAAGCCCTCTGCCTCCTTAGTCCAGTACAGGGTCAGGCAACTGGAGCCAACACCTGTAAGTGTATCAAGAATAAAAGAATACAAAGAGACCCCATGTAAAATCCCCCAAGTGCGAAATGACTCCAAAGGGATAACTAAAAATGGTAAAGAGCTAATCAAATTAATGCCCTGTACCCATGGTATGGTACCTAACAAAGACCTATGGAGAGAACAGTTAATAAAAATGGACAAAACCTTTCCATGCTGTGTGAGACCTTGTCTATAATTGATTTAATATATAATGTTAAATTTCATTCAAGTGTTTTACAGATGTGAAACCCATTTGAAAGATACCTGAAGAAGCAAAGGCCAGCTATAGCTGTAAGATTCTTGAGAGTTTTATGGTTGGGTAAGATAAAGACAGACACTCCAAAACTATACAACTGTTAAAAAAAAAAATCTGCAGTACCAGGGGTGGGTTGCCCCCCTGAGCTGTTGTTCAGAGAGATCCTAGAGGTCCTCCAATTCACCAAGGCTATTGCCATTAATGTCAATGGGGAGATGACAGATATGGCTACAGTCAGGAGGCAGACACTGCATGCTGTGAGCTTGGGAGAAAAAGAGGAGATGGAACTGAGACTAAGCCAAAAAACTCTGTGCCACTGGATGGATGACGTTGGATGACGTTCATATTGCCAAAAGGCACTATGAAGATGGTTGGGGAAGAAAGGAATCCCCTATGATTCTACTCAACAATTGACCCTGTGTACTGCACACTATGGACATGCCAAGCAATGCCTGCAAGTGCAATAATGGCTCAACCAACATATGTACAACTGACAAATTTCTAATTGGATAAGGCCTGCTCCTAGGGATAGAACACAGTCCTGGTGCTGTAGATTAGGCCAATGCCTTGTGTTGAGAAAGGCTACAGGGCCTAGTGGAGAAGCCAAAACAAGTATATTATTTAATGACTATAGTACACCTACCAGGATATCTTCTAGGCATTTGTATTTACATTCAGTTTGTTTAAATGTCTCTACTTCCTTCCATTTGTTTTTATAGTAGAGGAAACACCACTCAGATAGATCAATGACCCAGCTTAAAGACAAATGGGGAAGCCCAAGAAGTCACTATCTTGCCACGATAAAAGAGAGATTGACCTACATCTGTCACCCCCTCCAAGGTTCAGGGACCTTAGGGGAAGATTGACGGGTAGATTGTAAGAGCAGAGGAAAGGGGTGGAGTGTCTCCCAGGTGACTACTTCCTCCAAGGGGCGGGGCCTGCCATGGAGGATGGACTACTGAGGGGCTGCTGGGAGCCATCTTGGGATGGAAGCCATGAGCCATGTGACTGGCATGGAGAATGTGCAGCAGCCGGGCATACTCAAGGACAGAATGGCCTGGCACTTATGGACCTGGGGCAAGCATGCTGGCCCCTGAGGCATGGGCAAAAGCTAGCAGTGACTATGGGCATGGCACGGGAGTGGTCTGATATGGCGGGCTCTGAGCTGTGGCACAGAGCTGTGCCAAGCAAAGCTGAGGGGCATGGAGCTAGGCACAGGGTGCTCATTTCTTTGTAAGTCACTCCCCTCTTCCCCACCATGACAATAATAAATGCACAAAAAGATATGTTACATGGTTTGCCTGATAGTGCAAGAGACCCGGAGAGAACGCTAGCAACAATGATTCATAAGAGGTTTGAGAATTATTTGACATAAGGATAAAAAATTAAGATTTTCACATTGATTAATATGAAAATTAAGTTTATTTCTTTTTGTGCAAATCTTTCCCTTTCATCACAGCTCACATTCCCTCAAAGACCCAGCATTACAAAGCCAACATATCTGAACATAATAAACAGTCTTAAAAGACAAATAGCAACCACTGCTTCCTGATCCATTGTATCAAGACAGACACAGTTCCTTCTCGAGGTCCTCGGGAACCCTCTGGGCCTGTTCCCACCCTCACCTCTCTCTGCTTCCCTGGGCCTGCACAATCCACCTGTCTCTCTCCAGGGTAAATTGATCTTGCGGCCTCCGTACCTTGACTTCCCCAGCCTCATTCACCCTCCCATCTCCCCCACCCATCTCTCCTCCTAGCCAGGGTCCTGTCCCATTCCTTGTCTTGGCACCCCAGACACAGGGGGAACCATTGCTTCCTATTCCTTTGCATCCAGACCAACCCACTTCCTTCTCAAGGTCCCCAGGAGCCCTCTGGGCCTGGTCCCGCCCTCACTTCCCTCTGCTTCCCTGGGCTGCATATCACACCAGCCACTTTCCTGGACCCTGGGTCTGTCTTCTCAGCCCAGGACAATCACTGCTTCCTGATCCCTTGCATCGAGAGGGACCAGTTCCTTCATGAGGTCCCCAGGAGTCCTCTGGGCCTGTTCCTGCCCTCACCTCCCTCTGCTTCCCTGGGCTGCACAACCCACCAACCTCTTTTCTGGACGCCAGGGCTGGCCTTTTGGCTTCCTGATCCTTTGCATCCAGACCAACCCAGTTCCTCAGTGCAGTCCCCAGGAGTCCGTGGGGCCTCTTCGTGCCCCTATCTCCCTTTGCATCTCTGAGTGTCACAGCCACGAGCTGCCCAAGACCAGCATCTTTCCTGGGCCTGGCTCCCAGGCCAGTCCAACCCCCAAATTCCTGAGACAAAAATCTTTCCTGGAGGGTTCCAGACCTTGGGAGAAAGCCTGAGATCATCTGATCCTCATCTGACTTGGGCCTCTGTGGGAACGCCTGAAGACAAAAGGAATCGGCAACTCCAATATAAAATCAAAAGAGAGGACCAGAAGCCTAGATAAACCAGCTTTTCATGCCCAAAAAGTAAACCACAAAGGCACATAAAGTATACAAAAAGAAGCAGACCTAAATGTGAAGGCTTGAGTCTCACCCAAGAATCAGAAATTACAAAAGAAATTCACATATCAAAATGACAGACAAAAAATAATAACATGAAAAACCAAAATAACATATCCCCACCAAATACCAATAGTCCTCTAGAGGAGTACAATGAGAACCCCCTAGAGATTGAACTCAAAAGAACAATTATAAACATGATAAAAGAATTCAGTGAATTTAAAGAACAAACAAACAAAGAAATCAAAGAACTGAAGGAAGATAGGGATAAACTTCTGAATGAATTCAGAAAAGAGTTAGAAATACTGAAGACTACTCAGGCTGAAATGAAGAAGGAAATGAAGCAGAAAGCCAATTAGAAACAACAGGAGAAAGCCTCACCAATAGGATGAATGAAATGGAAAACAGAGTATCAAGACTGGAAGATAAAGTGGACGAACTAGACCACTCAAGCAAAGATTATGAAAAATTTAATAAAGCAAGAAGAATGAATATGCAGGGATTCTGTGACACCATAAAAAGACCAAACTTATGAATCACAGGCATACAGGAAGGAGAAGAATCCCAAGTTAATGGCATGGACCAGATCTTCAACAGAATCATAGAAGAAAATTTCCCAAAATTAAAGAAAGACCTTCCCATACAAATACAAGAAGTGTATAGAACACCAATCAGACAGGACCAGAAAAGAAACTCTCCACAGCACATCATAATAAAAACACTAAGCACACAGAATGAAGAGGCAATACTGAAACCTTCAAAAGAGAAATGACAAGTAACATATAAAGGAAAACCTATTAGGATTACAGCTGACTTTTCAGTGCAAACTACGAAAGCCAGAAGAGCCTGGACCAAAGTATTCCCAGTTTTAAATGACCACAGATGCCAACCCAGATTACTATACCCAGCCAAAATGTCTATTATATTTGAAGGGGAAAGAAAAATCTTCCATGATATAAATAGGCTGAAAGAATTCATGTCCACAAAACCAGCCCTTCAGAGAGTTCTTGAAGCAATACAAAGAGCTGAAGAAAGGAACAACTATACCCAAGGGATTTCAGAAAGAAATTCAATGAAGGTATAACTGTGGAAAAGCACACCTACATCAAGAATGTAAACAAGTAAAAAGGACAGGATTCAATACATATCTTTCATTAATAACTTTAAATATTAATGGACTGAGCTCCCCAGTCACAAGACACAAACTAGGTGAATGGATTAAGAAACAAAACCCATCTTTTTGTTGTCTATAAGAAACTCATCTCACTTTCAAGGACAGACACTATCTTAAGGTGAAAGGATGGAAAAAAATATACCAAGCAAAAGGTACTAAGAAAAAGCAGGCACTGCAATTCTAATATCTGACAAAACAGACTTTAAAACTAATCAGAAGAGATAAAGAGGGACACTTCATTCTGATCAAAGGAACAGTAAACCAAGAAGATATTACAATCATGAACATATATTCACCAAACTCTGGTGTACCCAACTTCATGAAAACAATACTACAGGACTTTAAGACCCAGATTAATCCCAACTCATTAATAGTAGGGGAATTCAATACCACACTGTCTCCATTAGATAGGTCAACAGGGCAGAGAGTTAGCAGAGATACATATGAATTGAACAATACCATATATCAAATGGACTTAACAGACATCTACCAAGTATTCCACCCAAGCACCAAAGACATATTTTCTACTCAGCACCCCCATGGAACCTTCTCCAAAATCGACCATGTACTGGGGCACAAAACAAAGCTCAACAAATACAAAAAGATTGAAATAGTTCCATGCATTCTATCAGACCACAATGCAATAAAGCTTACAGTCAACGCCAGAAGAAGCCCAGGTCATGACATGAACACATGGAGATTAAACAACATGCTCCTGAATGATGAATGGGTCAAAAGAGAAATTAAGAAAGAAATAAAAGTATTCCTGCAACTAAATGAAAAGGACAATACAACACGACAAAACCTCTGGGACACACTGAAAGCAGTCCTTAGAGGGAAGTT
>NW_008336314.1:1886484-1917252 GCF_000622305.1 Nannospalax galili
TACAGAACATTATAAGAGAATACTTTAAAAACCTGTATGCTACTAAATATGAAAACCTAAAAGAGATGGTTGGATATCTAAAGGCATGGGAACTACCAAAACTAAGCCAGGAAGAGATTAACAATTTAAACAGACCCATAACACAAAAAGAAATTGAAACAGTAATATAAAACCTCCCAACTAAAAAAAGCCCAGGACCAGATGGATTTACAGCAGAATTCTATCAGACATTTAAAGATCTACATCCAATACTGCTTAATTTATTTAAAAAGATAGAAATGGAGGGAAAACTTCCAAATTCCTTCTATGAAGCCAGCATCAATGTAATGCCAAAGCCAGATGTGGTGGTTTGATTGAAAATGTCCCCCATAGGCTCCAAGTATTTGGACACTTTGTCCCCATATGATGGAGCTGTTTTGGGAGGGTTAGAAGGTTTGGTTATCCTAGAGGAAGCACATCACTTGGGGTGGGCTTAGAGACTTCTTAAGCCTTGCCAGATCTCCAGTTGTTCTCTTTTGCTTCCCATGCCTGTGTGATGATGTGAGAGCTTAGCTTCTGCTGCTCCTGCTGCAGCCACCTCCAGCTACCTCCAGATACCATGTCTCCCTGCCATGATGGATTGTAATTCCCCTGGAACCATAAGCTCAAATAAACTCTTCCTTCTATAAATTGCTTGGGTCAGTGTTTCTATCACAGCAACAGGAAAGTGGCTAATACAGTCATTGGTACCAGAGAGTGGGCTGTTGGTTGTGTAGAACCTGAGCATGTGTGGTTTTGAAGAAATGTGGAAGACTTTTGAAGTTTGGGCTAGTAAAGCCGTTGCTTCTTGTAGGCAGAGCTTAACAGGCCATTCTAGTAAACGCTTGGAAGAAAGTAGTGCTGAGAACAATGTAGTTCCAGAGGAAAATAAGGACTTAACCAGCACTTGGTATATTTTGGCAAAGAGTCTGGCTGGAGTCTGCTCTAGACCAAAAAGCTTGCCTGAGGCTAAGTTGAAAAGTAATGGACTAATTTCTTTGGCAGAAGAAATTTCAAGACAGCCTAATGCAGAAATGGTGGCATGGCTATTAATGGTGAATATTATACCGATCTACAGTGAAAGAGAGCAAATGGGGCAGAAAGAAACACAGTTTGGATTGAAAAAGAGCACTAGGAAGACAAATGTTGGAACCCTACTTAAACAATGGACAGAGTGCCTCCAGGGCAAGACCACACCTGGTTAAGCCTCCAACTTGTAAAAGGAAAATGCTGCAGGGGCCACTGAAGAGTAAAGCTTCTAAAATGGATAAAACAGGCTGGATTCCATTCCAAACTTGCAGTCAAACTTTGCATTGTCATTCACCTGGTGCTAGCTTTAGAGGCATGAAAGATGCAAGAGTGAAGGGGTCATCAGTTCTTCCTCCACAGTTTCAGAGAGCAGCTGAGGCCAGGCAGTGTGAAGCAGGGGTTCCCCTGTCTAGAAAAGGCCTTGATAGGCCATTGTGTGAAGGATGAAGCCCGGTTGGCAATGGAGGCTTCAAGAAGAAGGACGTGATGCCAGAGCTGTGAGGCATCTGCCAAGAAGACCTGCATACAGGGAGTGGTACCAGCCCAAGAGAGAGATGTGTGTTGCACATAACAAAGCTGGAGAGGCTGCGCCATCTCAGACCTTTGGAAGTAAAGTCCTGGAAGTCGGACATGGAGCTACTGTATTTGGTGTTTGTAGTGCTGGTTTTCGATCTTGTTTTGGTCCAGTATTTCCTTACTATGCCTCCATTCCTCCCTTTTGGAATGCTAATGTGTATTCAGTTCCACTGTATGTTGGGAGTATGTAATTTATCTTTTGATTTTATAGAGGCTTACATTTCAGATATATACATGAGTCTCAGAATAGACTTTGGACTGTGGACTTTTGAATTGTGCTGAGACTGCAAATGACTATGAGGATTTGTGAAGTTGGACTAAATGGATTTTCCATTTTATATGGTTATGAGCCCATGGGAGCCAGGGGGTGGAATGTGGTGGTTTGAATGAAAATGTCCCCCACAGGCTCCAAGTATTTGGACATTTTGTCCCCAGATGATGGAGCTGTTTGGGGAGGTTTTAGAAGGTGTGGCTATCCTGGAGGAAGCACATCACTTGGGGTGGGCTTAGATTCTTAAGCCTTGCCAGATCTCCAGTTGTTCTCTTTTGCTTCCTGTGCCTATGTGATGATGTGAGAGCTTAGCTTCTGCTGCTCCTGCTCCAGCCACCTCCAGCCACCATGTCTCCCTGCCATGACGGACTTTAATTCCCCTGGAAGCGTAAATTCAAATAAACTCTTCCTTGTATAAATTGCTTGGTGCAGTGTTTTGATCACAGCAACAGAAAAGTGGCTAATATGCCAGGTAAAGATACAACCAAAAAAGAAAACTATAGATCCATATCCTTAATGAACATAGATGCAGAAATTCTCAACAAGATACTTGCAAACCACATACAGACACACATCAAAAAAATCATCCACCATGATCAAGTTGGCTTTATCCTGGAGATACAGGGATAAGTCAATAAATGTTCTAAATCATATAAATGGGCTCAAAGACAAGAACCACATGGTCATCTCAATAGATGCAAAGAAGGCCTTTCACAAAATTCAACATGCACTTATGTTCAAAGTCCTAGAGGGAATTGGACTAGAGGGAACATTCCTCAACATAATGAAAGCCATAAACCCAAAGCCAACATCATTCTAAATGGAGAAAAACTGGAAGCATTCCCATTGAAATCGGGAACCAGACAAGGCTGTCCACTATCCCCACTTTTCTTTAACACAGTGCTTGAAACTCTTGCAAGAGCAATAAGACAAGGGCATGAAATTAAAGGAGTAATAATTGGAAAAGAAGAGATCAAATTATCCTTTTTTGTAGATGATATGATATTATATCTGAGATGCCAAAAATTCCACCAGAAAACTCCTAGAAATTATTAACATGTTCAGTAAAGTGGCAGGTTACAAACTTAACCTACAAAAGTCTGTAGCCTTTCTATATACCAATAACAAGCAATCAAAGAAAGAACACATGGAAACACTCCCCTTAACAATAGCTGAAAAAAAAAAAAATCTCGGAACAAACCTGACCAAAGAGATTAAAGATATCTACAATGAAAACTTTAAATCTTTAAAGAAAGATATTGAGGAAGACATCAGAAGATGGAAGGACCTCCCATGCTCATGGATTGGAATAATTAAGATTGTGAAAATGACCATCCTACCAAGAGTCATATATAGATTCAATGCAATCCCAATCAAAATCCCCATGACATTTTTCACAGAATTGGGAAAAAACATCCTAAGATTCATATGGAAGCACAAAAGACCTTGGATAACCAAAGCAACTCTGAGCACTAAGAGCAATACGGGGTGATTACTATACCATATTTAAGCTGTATTACAGAGTTAGAGTCATAAAAACAACATGGTACTGGCACAAAAATAGACCCATAGATCAATGGAACAAAATTGAAGAGCCAAATATGAGTAATTGCAATTTCAGCCACCTGATATTTGACAAAGGGGCCAAGAACATTCACTGGAGGAAAGACAGCATGATCATCGAATGGTGCTGGCAAAACTGGATCTCCACCTGTAGAAGAATGAAATTAACCCAAAAAAAAAAAGAATGAAATTAAACTCTATCTTTCACCCTGCACAAAAGTCAATTCCAAATGGATCAAAGACCTCAATGTAAAGCCTGAAACTATGAAACTGTTAGAAGAAAACATTGGGGAAAACTTAAAAGATATAGGTGTAGGAAAGGATTTTCTAAACCAGACATCAATTGATCAAGAAAAAAGGTCAAGAATTAACAAATGGGACCTCATTACATCAAAGGAGGCCACCAGGGAAGTGAAGAGAAAACCCACAGAATGGGAGAAAATCTTCACCAGCGACACATCTGGCAGAGGTTTAATATCCAGAATATATAACGAACTCAAAGCAGAGCATCAAGACAAGAAGTAACCCAATTTAAAGATGGGCTAAGGAGCAGAACAGAGATCTCTCAAAAGAAGAAGTAAATATGGCTATGAAGCATCTTAAAAGATGTTCAACATCACTAATAATTAGGGAAATGAAAATTAAAACCACTTTAAGATTTCCTCTTACCCCAGCCAGAGTGGCTAAGATCAAGAGAACAAATGATACCAAATGTTGGAGAGGATGTGGGGATCCACTACTGGTGGGGCTGCAAACTTGTTCAACCCCTATGGAAAGCTGTGTGGAGAACTCTTTAAAAACTACAAATGAACCTACCAGTTGACCCAGTTTATACCACTTCTTTGCATATTCCCAAAGAACTCATCCTATTGCAGAAACACTTGTACATCCATGTTTGTTGCTGCTCTTTTCACAATAGCTGAGAGATGGAAGCCACCTAGGTGTCCCTCAATTGATGAGTGGATAATGAAAATGTGGTTCATTTACACGATGGAGTTTTACTCAGCAGTAAAGAAAGATGAAATCATGAAACTTGCAAGTAAATGGATGGAACTAGAAACTGTTATACTAAGGGAAGTATCACGGACTCTGAAAAAAAATCGACGTATGTTCTCCCTCATATGTGGGTCCTAGATCCAAATACTGATAAGTGAATATGTATCCAGACATAACTACAGGAACCAGAATAATGGAAAGGAACCTGGGAGGTAAAGGAAAAAAAGAACCTGAAAGAGAAGAAGAGTAGGAAACAGGTGTTAATAAGGGAGATATGGATAAAAATTGGGTTAGTTTAAGGGAGCAGGGAGGGAAGGGTATTCAAGGAACTAGAAGTTAAAGAGAAAGAAGGAGCTCAAGAGAGGTAGGGTCATAGGAGAAGGTATTATTAAGAGAGAAAGGGGGAAAATGGGGGCACCTTAATTGAGGAAACCATGATGGAGGGGTTACACAATGAAAGAGATAAATAATGCCTAGCTAGTTTTAAAAACCAGAGGGAACTATATTAGCCCAACAACCTATTGACAAATTATACATAGCAGATCAAGAAATATATGTCTAGGTAAGGTTTATCTGAGAACAATTGCTCTTTGCCCAAGATTTATCTGCATGGCACACAGTAATTAAAAGTACAAAACTGGTGGAACTAACCTTCCTGGATTTTTAACAGACATACTTTGAGGCCTACACTAATTTGGTTAGAGGGACATAAAGGACAGTTTTTGCTCCTTGCCCTCCTAGGTCAACTACTTCCAGGGGACTACAAGCATCACCCAAACTGTCCAGTAATTGTGGTGGGTCACCTGTCCTCTTGATCAAGGAGGCCGAGGAGACCCCACGAGATGGACATGAACCATTGTCCAGTCTACAAAGAAGAGAGTCAACACAGAGGAAACATTTCCTCCATGCTTCCAAGGGAAGCCAGCCATGATCGAGCAGGACCTTTGACTTATCTTCACATAGGCAGAATTGGTAAATCAAAGGAGCCAGGGGCTCCTCCCAAGCCCATGTGACCCCTGAAGAACAGATCCTCAAATGACCTTAAGAGTAAAAATAAATTGGTTTATCTGGGACAACTGTATGGCCTTAATCACCCAAAAGGAAAGTATAACGAAAGATTAAAGGAGCCAGTATAATTTTTTTAAAGTCCATATGTATAACTAAAGGCTACATAACAAGCATCAATGCCAGATAGGAGATACCTTCTTTTGAGTTTTTGGCCTGGGTGGCCCAAGGGACTCCCAGATAGTAATCCAGCCTAGAACTGGGAAAATAAACAGCAGACCCCAATCTTATCTAAAGGAATATTGACAACTGATTGCTGCTAGATGAGGAATAGCTGACCTTCCTAAAACAAAGACCTCTAGATAGGCTGACTATAGTCACCAGATGAACAAGTAGTGGGGAACAGCTGAGGTACTGACAACACAGCAGACAGTAGCAGGGATAACAGAGTATAAGGACTCTAGTGGGGGGAGGGAGGTTATGGGAGGGTGCCATCTGGGAAGTGGGTGCATAGTTGAATAAGATGTTTTGGGATTTCTGTGTGATATACACACAGAAAAAGATCAACAAATTTTTTAAAATGTGTTATATTTGAGGAGGAAGCATAAAGTTTACATCATGTTAATTAGTAGAGATGATGAACATTACCATTGAAATCTACCCAATGACTTTATAGACATACACAGGCACCAAGCATCTGAGTGCAAATGATTATTACTAGTAATAATTAGATGCATACAGATTAGAGATGCATGCACCAACGTCTCAATGTTAATAGCATAAACAATGAGTCTTTCTGTAGGAAACAGTATATTTTAGAATGAAATGGAGATCTTTTTTAAGGCTTAAAAACTCATTCAATTTTATGTCTTACAGGGCTTATACCTAATTCAGTATTGTATAACTGTATTGATTCAACAGCAAACCCAGAAATTTTATAGGCACTTTTGAAGGAGCTGTGTCTTTGCTCTGGAAACTGTTATTGGGCAAGTTAAAGCTGTAATGATATACTTCTTCTCAAAAAAAATAAAAGAATCTTTTTTAAAATGTAAGAAACAGCATATCTTGAAATGTAGATCTTCTTTAAAGGGTAAAAACTCATTCAATTTTATATCTTACAGGGCTTATACTGAGTTCAATATTGTGTAACTGTATTAATTCCACTGTAAACCTAAAAATTTACAGCCAATTTTGAAAGAGATGCATCTTAGCTCTGGAAATTATTTTAAATTAAAAAAATAATTCTTCAAAGCAAAAACAATTTGCGCCTTAATAATTAGTAGATGTGAAAAACATTACCATTGAAATCTACCTGATGACTTTATATCCACGCTGAGATGCCAAGGAGCTCAGAAAGTAACCGACTGTGACTAGTAATAATCAGATATATAGAGATTAGAAATGCATGTGCAAACATCTTAGTGTCAATTGCATTAAAAATGAATATTTCTGTATGAAGCTGTGTATTTTAGTAATAAAATGGAGATCTTTTTAAAGGTTAAAACCTCATTTCATTTTATATCTTAAAGGGCTTATACTGAGTACAATGTTGTATAACTGCATTAATTCAACTGTAAACCTAAAAATTTACAGCCAGTTTTGAAACAGATGCATCTTAGCTCTGGAAATTGTTATTGAATATGTCAATGCTGTTGTCATGAAATGCTCCTTATAATTATGTGGTTATTAAATAAATAATTTTTAAAAAGGAAAAAAAGACAAATATCTCTATGGAGATTAAATATATTACTTGATATTGATTAGATTTTGTAATATATAAAAGACTTTGGCAGTACTTTCCTATTTGCTACAGCTAATCTGTGGGAAATATGTCCTATATAGAAGCATTATCAGTTGTATTTTCTTATTCAGAAGTTCTGTGTAGGTGTGTCTGGACCAAGTAGTATCAGATTGCTGCATCAAAGAAGAGAAAATCTTGTATTTTATTAACATGCAATAACATAAGCAGCCTCACTTCCTTCTGAATTAGTGAATGTGCATCTGTAACTGACAAATGGACCAGAAGGCAGCTGAGCCTCTAATCACATGGGCCCCCGCATCTCTGAATGCTTGGTAATCAAATAAAGTAGCAAATGCTATTATGAACAACAAAACATGAATTATCTGTGGTTAGTAACTAATAATAGGCATACAGGTACTATCCAACATAGAAATGTTTTGGAATCTAAAAGCATCCCTAATTTATGAACAAGCTGTGCACTGCTTAAAGGTTTTATATATTGCTGTGATTCAAAGAATATTTGGCTAATATAGGACCAAATAGCTTCCATGAAATTATTAGTGAAACTTTGTGAAAATTTCTGATTATGCATCATCTGACTTTTTAATTTTTTGTTTTAGTCAAAATTGAAAAAAAATCATGCTTTGTCTATTAAAGATCATAAGACATTTTAGAATGATTTTATATGAATGAAATTCACATATATTTTCTAGCAAACATCAAGCTTACACCATAGACACCATTATCTTCATCTTACAGAATTGGAATTGGAATTTTTGGAAATTACTGTTTTAAAAATTCAATTATAATTTAAATTTACTTTTTGAGAATTTCATACACAAGTACACCATATTTACATTAATTCTACTGCTCTCTCTTCACCTCCAACTCCTTCTGTGTTCCTTCCATCACTCTAAATTCATGACCTCTTCCCTGATTATATGAGCTAGTCCCTGGAGAAAATTGATTCTCCTTCCCTCAGCAGCTCTTGGCCATCTGTAACTCTTCATCTAGGGTTGGGGCTTTGGTGAAATTTTCCCCATGAGCATTTGCATAGGGAATTGTTAATAGTGGGACATTTTCTTGATTGTTGAGTGATGTGGGAGGGTCTAGCCCCTAGCCCCCAGCCCACTGTGGACGGTGCCACCCCTGGGCAGGTAGTCCTGTATTGTATAAAAAGCAGGCTGAGCATGGGTCAGAGGAGCAAGCCAGTAAGCAGCATACCTCCGTGGTTTGTGCTCTGAGTTCCTACCTTGGGCTCCTTCAGTGATGAATAGTGATTCAGGAGATGTAAGCCAAATAAACCCTTTTCTCCCCAAGTTGGTTTTGGTCAGAGTGTTTTGTCATAGCAATAGAGAAACTAACTAGAATAAGGAATAAATGATAAAACTGATAGAGAAATACATCGGTTTCTGCGTCCACAGGGGTCACTTGAAGCACTGTGCCCTATGTTGGCTCTCATGTCTACACAGAGGACCAAGCTGAAGTTACCCACATTAGTAAAGTTCCTGGCAACAAACTGAACACTTTACTGGCTACAATTCCCTATCTCTTCCTTCTTACTCCTTCCTAATTTCCTGAGATCACCTTCTAAATCAATGGCTTGTGCTTTGCCAGAGAGAACTCAAACTAGCACATATATTCATGTGTTTTCTCAGCAGAATAAGATTTGAGCAACACTAATGTTATTTTAGTAATCCATCAATGTTATGCTTAAAATAATATTATATATCTGTATGGTGCATTATGATATCAAAGCCTACTTTTAATTATTTTTTTATTTTTATTTTATTGAATGAGAGTTATGCCTGAATGGATCGTCAATGTGAGAAAAATATTTTCTTAAAAAAAAGATGGCCAGGCATGGTGGCACACACCTTTAATCTCAGCAACTTGGGAGGCAAAGGCAGGCAGATTTTTGTGAGTTCAAGGCCAGCCTGGTCTACATAGTGAGTTCAGGTCAGCTGGGGCTACAGGGAGACCCTGTCTCAAAAAAAAAAAAAAAAAAAAAAGGATGTACTTAGACCAGGCTTGGTAGCACATGCCTTTAATCCCAGCACCCAGGAGGGAGAGGCAGGTAGATCTCTTGAGATTGAGGTCAGCCTGGCCTAGCTGGTGAGTTCCAGGCAGCCTGGGAATAGGAAGGCCTTGTCAAAAGATAAAATAAAATAAAATAATAAAATAAAATGATTGACTTATTCATTATGTGAATGTATGAGTGCTTACGTAAATTTATATGCACCATGTGTGTGCAGGTGCCAGTAAAGGTCAGAGGATGTCAGATCTCCTGGAATTGGAATTAGAGGCTATTGTGAGCAGCCTGTTAAGATGAATTTTTCAGTGTGCCCAGTACCACTTTACTGTTCATTTCTAGACATTTATATTAGTTTAGCTCTGATTTATTTTATCTTCACTGTTTTTTTTTTTTTAGGGAGAACATACATCTTTTATTTTTCTGAGTCTGTGTTACTTCACTTAGTATAACAGTTTCTAGATCCATCCATTTGCCTGCAAATTTCATTATTTCATCTTTCTTTACTGGTGAACAGAACTCCATTGTGTAAATATTTCACATTTTTGTTAACCACTCGTCAGTTGAGGGACACTTAGGTTGCTTTCAACTCTTAGCTATTGTGAAAAGAGCAGCAAGAAACATGGTTGTACAAGTGTCTCTACAACAGGATGAGTCCTTTGGGTATATGCCAAGGAGTGGTATAACCAGGTCACACTGTTTTCTGTAGGGGTTGCATGAGTTTGCAATCACACCAGCAGTGAATAAGAATTCCTCTTTCTCCACATCCTCACCAACATTTAGTATTATTTGTTTTCTTGATCGTAGCCAGTCTGATTGGGGTACAGTGATACCTTAGGGTGGTTTTGATTTGCATTTCCCCAATAACTAAGGATGCTGAACACTTTTGAGATATTTCTTAGCCATCTTTATTTCTTCCTTTGAGAACTCTCTGTTTAGATCTTTAGCCCATCTTTTAATTGGGTCATTTGGGTTCTTGCTTCTTTGTTTTTTGAGTTCTTTATATATTCTGGATGTTAAATCTCTGAAGATTTTTCCCATTCTGTGGTTCTTCTCTTCACTTTGGTGATTGTTTCTTTTGCTGTACAGAAGCTTTTTTGTTTAATGAGGTCCCACTTGTTGATTGCAGACCTTAGATCCTGAGCAACTTCTGTCCAATTTAGAAAATCCTTTCCTACACCTGTATATTGTAAGTTACTGCCAACATTTTCTTCTAATAGTTTCAGGGTTTCCAGTTTCACCTTGAAGTCTTTGATAGATTTGGAGTTGACTTTTGTGTAAAGTGAAATATAAGGATCTAGCTTCATTCTTCTACAGATAGAGATCCAGTTTTGCCAGCACCATCTGTTGAAGATGCTGTCTTTCCTCCATTGTGTGTTCTTAGTACCTTTGTCAAATATCAGGTGGCTGAAATTGTGTGTACTTGGGTTTGGGTCTTCAATGATGTTCCATTGATCTATGTGTCTATTTTTGTGCCACTACCATGCTGTTTTTATGACTATAGCTCTGTAGTATACTTTGAGATCTGGTATAATAATCCCTCCAGCATTGCTCTCTGTGCTCAGGGTTGCTTTGGCTATCTGGGGTCTTTGGTGCATCATACAAATTTAAGGATGGTTTTTTCTAATTCTGTAAATTATGTCATGGGGAGTTTCATTGGATTGCATTGAAACTATATATTGATTTTGGTAGGATGGTCAATTTTCACAATATTAATTCTTCCAATCCATGAACATGGGAGGTCCTTCCATCTCTTGGTGTCTTCCTCAATCTCTTTCTTTTGTTTTTGTTTTTTTATTTATAACTAAGCATTTTATTTTTAATTAGTTATTTAATAACCACATGATTAAAATAAGCATTTCATTACAGCATTGACATATTCACTAACAATTCCCAGAGCAAAGATGCATCTCTTTCAATATTGGTTGTAAATTTTTAAGTTCACAGTTGAATTAACACAGTTATACAATATTGAACTCAGTATAAACCCTGTAAGACATAAAACTGAATGAGGTTTTAGCCTTTAAAAAAGATCTCCATTTCATTTTAAAATATACTGTTTCATACAGAAAAACTCATTTTTAATGCTACTAACACTTAGATGTTTGCACAAGAGTCTCTAATCTCTATGTATCTGATTATTCCTAGTCACCATCAGTTACTTTCTGAGATCCACCTGAGCATGGATATAAAATCATTGGGTAGATTTCAATGGTAATGTGTTTCACCCCTACTAATTAACATGGAGCAAATTTTTATGCTTCTTCCTCAAATATAACTCATTTTTTATTTGTTGATTTTTTTTGTGTGTATTTCATACAGAACGTCCCAAACAGTCTTATTCATCCATATACCCACATCCCAAATGGCACCCTACCATAGCCCCACCCCACTGGAGCCCATATACTCTGTAATCCCTTTTACTGTCCACTGTGTTGTCAGTGCCCCCAGCCTTTCTCCAGTGCTTACCCATCTGCTAAATCTAGTCAGACTCTCTAGAGTTCCTTTTTATAGGAAGATCAGCTCTTCCTCATCTAGCAACAATCAGTTGTCAATATTCCTTTAGATAAGATTGGGGTCTGCTGTTCATTTTCCCAGTTCTATGCTGGGTTACTATCTTGGCATCTCTTGGGCCACCCTGGCCAACAACTCAAAGTAAGGTATTCTCCTGCCTGGCATTGTTTCTTGTTATGTAGCTTTTTGCTATACACATGGACTCTTAAAGATTTATATTGATCCCTTTAATATTTAGTTATACTTCCCTTTTGGGTGTTTAAGACCATGCAGGTGGCTCAGATAAACCAATTTATTTTTACTCTTAAGGTTGTTTGACGATCCATTCCTCGGGGGGTCATATGGGCTTGGGAGGAGCCCCTGGCTCCTTTCTTTTACCAGTTCCATCTATGTGAAGGTAAGTCAAAGGTCCTGCTCAACCGTGGCTGGCTTCACTTGGAACCACAGAGGAAATGTTTCCTCTGTGTAGATCCTCCTCTTTGTAGGCTGGACACTGGTTCAAGTCCATTTGGTGGGGTCTCCATGGCCTCCTTGATCAAGAGAACAGGTGACACACCACAGGTACAGGACATTTTGAGAGATGCTTATAGTCCCCTGGAGCTTAGTCGACCTAGAAGGGCAAGGAGCAAAAACTGTCCTTTATGTCCCTCTGACCAAATTAGTATAGGCCTCTAAGTAGGGCTATTAGACATCCAAGAAGGTTAGTTCCACCAGTCTGGTACTTTTAATTACCATGTGTTATATAGATAAAGCTTGGGCAAAGACTAAACATTATCAGATAAACCTTGAATAGACATGTATTATATTCCTTGAGCTAGCTGTATGTATAATTTGGCAGTAGGCTTTTTGATTAATAGAGTCCCTCTGGTTTTTTTAAACTAGCTAGGCACTATTTATCTGTCGCATTGTCTAACCCTTCCACCATGGTTTCCCCATTTAAATTGCCCCCATTTTACCCATTTCTACCTTAATAATACCCTTCTCCTATGGTCCCACCTCTCTTGAGCTCCTTCTTTCCTTTTTTCCCCAAGGTTCCTTGTATAACCCTCCCTCGCCCTTCCCTTAAAATAACCCCATTTTTATCCATATCTCCCTTATTAATACCTGTTTCCTACTGTTCTTCTCTTTCAGATTCTTTCTTTTCCTTTACCTCCCTGGTTCCTTTCCATTATCCTGGTTCCTGTAGTTATGTCTGGATACATACTTACTTAAAAGGATTTGGTGCTACATCCTCATTATTCTTACACATATGGTCAGAATGAGGAATACTGAAAAATAATGTTCCATGTACTGAAACATATTGAAATGTTTTTAATAGTTTCAATAATATAACCTACATAAAACAGAGAGAATTTATTTTAAATGTTTTGGGTTTTTAGGAGAATGTTTATTAAATCTTTTGTTCATGTGGCAAAAGTTATTGAATTTCTGATATATATCAGACATTATTTAGATGCCTAACTCCTAGGAAACAAACAGCCAAGATGTGTACTCTAATAGAATTTGTGTTTTAGTAGGGGTAGGTGACAACTCAGTGAAAAACTACAACAAAACATCCTCCATAAGAATAGTAAACAGTGGCTGAAGAGATGGCTCAGCCGTTAAGAACACTTGCTGTTCTTCCAGAGGACCCAGGTTTGATTCCACCACACACATGGTAGCTAACAACTGTCTATAACTCCAGTTCCAGGGGGTCCATCCAACACTCTTTTTCTACCTCTGTAGCCATTGCACACACATTGCACTTACATACATGCAGACAAAACACTCATACACATAAAATAAATTTTAAAAAAAAGAATAGTAAAATTGTGAGTGCTTAGTCAAGAATTAAGCTGCGATGTTGAGATGGTCACTTATTGGTATCTGCCTTAGGCTAGGAGGTTAGAGATCTCTCTAAAGGTATGACAAGATCTGAGTGATAAGAAGGACCCAGTTAAGGTCTAAGCAAAGAACCTAGAACATCCAGGGCAGCAGGTGCTGTTAAGGCCTTGAAGACTCCATGTTCTAGAAACAGAAAGAAAACTGAACTGCCTAGAGTGTAACAGGCAAAGAGGCAGGTGAGCAACAAGCTCAGAGAAGCAGGCAGAATCTAGTTCACACTGGGTTTCAAAACCTAGGAGAATTCTCAGTATGATAGGGAGCTACATTGTAATCAGGGCTAAATTTGAAAATAATGCATATTTTAAAAATCACTCATCTGGGACATGAAAAAAAATATTTGTGGTGTCAGCTGAGGACTGAATTTGGTGGTAAAAGTAGTTTATGTAGAGAAGATTGTTTTGTGTTGGTCCCATAACAACATCCAATAGTCTGAAGAGCTGTAGCTATTCTTTGGTCAATATGAGCCCCAGATAGCTGACCTTCTACAAATCTAAGCAAAAGGAAAAAGGAAGCCCAAATAATAGAAAAGGTTTCTATCAGTTGGCTCATGGCCCTTTTAAACAATTTATTCAAAAATTTCACCTAAAATTTACATCTCAGGGGTCCATATTGTATATATTACCAATGCTATAGTCAAGAAATACTGTTTTTGAGTTTTGAGCTAATTGTGCAGATTTCTTATCATAATTATGGTAAAAATATTGAAATAACAAACATAATTGAGTTAACTCGTTATTTTATTTGCTGAACTTTAAGATTTTAATGAGATGGTGCAAAAAGCAACATTTAGCAGAACACAAGGGCCTGTATTAAATATTTATTTGAATATAAGCTTCATGAAGGTAGGAATCAAATCTGTTGCATGCAATAAATATTTGCTGGATGTTGAATAAATAAATGCTAAGAGGTAAAGTTTCATGAAATTTAGAAGGTATGACTGTGGTTACACCATAATGGTTAGAGTGTATACATTTGTGTTAAAAATAAATACACGAGGAAAGAGACACCAGCAGCAGGTTTTACAAACATGTAATTATCTGAGCCCAGATTAAGCTCACCCTGCATTCTCTGGATTTTTGGAAGAAAAGTCATTGCTCATAAGGGTGTCTCTGGAACATTGCCAAGACTCAAAACACAAATGGTGCTCTGCGAAGAGAGGATAATGCAGAAGAAAAAATACTTTAACTGGTAAAACTCAAGGACTTTTCAGTTAGTTTAAATTTTTTTTAATGTAACTTTAAATATTTTTCACTTTAGGAGAATAATTTAAAAAGACATCTGGGGCTAGAGAGATGGCTCAACACTTAAGAGCACTGGCTGTTCCTACAGTGGACCCGGGTTCAGTTCTCAGCACCCACATGAGGGCTAACAATTGTCCGAAGCTCCAGTCCCAGGGGGATCCGACGCCCTTTTCTGACTTCTGCAGGACATGGGTGCACTTATATAAATGCAGGCAATACACTCATACACATAAAAATTAAAATTAAAAAAAGTTTTTTTAAAGACATAAACTAGCTGATACTTGTCCTCTTAAATAAGTTACATTTGAAAAGGGTGATTAAAGTTTCTTTTAATTATCAAGCAGTTTTTTATGAGATACTAGTTTGTTTGTTTCCTTTTGAATAGCTGCATAGAGACCATGAATGGACAGCTGCCAGGTTTTCTTCATCTACATCTAAATTTTACACCCTTATATTGCAGTCAGTGAAGTAACACAGACTCCGAAAAACAAACAACATATGTTCTCCCTCATATGTGGCTCCTAGCACTGAATTCTTTTAAATTCCAGGTCCTTTTAATAAGAAGATGCTATACAACAGTCCCTTCTGTATGAAATAACTACCATCATCACAACTTCAGCTGAGACCAATCACTAAACAGTCACAATTGGGCTTGTTGATGGTTGTGCTCATTCATTAAAGATGGCCAAGCAGGGTCATTGGACCCTCACCAGAGTATCCAGCCACTCTTCCCAGCCAACTGTATGTAATTTGGCTCTAAAAATGAGGAAGAACCCAATAGAGGGATGCTTTTGGAAGCCCTTGTCGAGAAACTCCAATGGACTTTCATATGAACATTTGAAAACTGCCCTGTTCTGATTTTTTTCTAGTTCCCTGTCTAGAACTTTTGCTAATTACTCGTGCCTGTACTTCTCCTTCACATCTCCTATTCATGATTCAATGACTTTCTTCTTCCCTTAAAGACAAGAGTTATGCAGTTTGGGAGTCTTTTAGATAGGCCCACTGAAGGGTCACCCTGCGTCCCTGTTCAGCATGGAAGAAGCCAGAGCGAACGGCTTCCCTATTCCCTATTGGCAATTTGGGTAACCCCTTCAGAGGATGGTGTGATAAGAATAGGAGGTAGGAATTGGCTAGGCAGTTAGGGTATAAAGACCCCAAGGAAATGTAGCCAGTTTCTTGGCTAAAAGTCAAAATGTCCTTGGGCCTGTTAGCAACATACTCTGTTCCAAAGGCCAAAAAATATCAAATGTATTTGGGAGCTTGTATCTAAGCCTTTAAAGATTTTAGGGTTATTTCTTCAGAGCAGGGATTGTTGGAGGGGAGGGAGTGGGCATGGATTTGATCAAAACACTATGTGTGTGTGTGTGTGTGTGTGTGTGTAAAATTCTCAATAAAGTTTTAGTTAAAAAAAAAAAAAAAGAAAGAAATTCTTCTTGGGGTTGGAGAAATGACTCAGTAATTAAGAGCACTGGTTGTCCTTGCAGAGGACCAGGTTCAGTTATAGCATCCACAGGGCAGCTAACAACCATCTGTAACTCCAGTTCCAAAGGATCTGACACCTCTTCTGACCCCTGCGGGCATTGCACGACATCAGTGCACTTACATGAAGGCAATACACTCACACACATAAAATTAAAATAATAAAATATTTTCAATATTATTGAGTTTTGTGTATTTCATATAATAAATCTTAATCAAATTTAGACCCCCTCCCCATTCACACCCCTTATAGCCCCCCCACCAGATCTCATGCATTCTGTCATATATGTCAAGTGCTTTCCATCAAGCATTTGTACCCAGAAGCCCATCAGTACAAGTTCATCCATTGGAGTCTAGTCAGTCTTTCTAGAGTCTCTCCCTTAAAGAAGATTCACTCTCCCTCACCCAGCAGTAATCAGTTGCCAATAGCTCATAGACTAGGTTTGGGGCCTGCTGTCTATTTCTCTCATTCTATGCTGAGTTTTTGCCTGACTGCATCAGCATGGGTCTTGTGAATGCTGTCACCACTGTTGCAAGTTGTGTGACCAAGTTACCAGTGGCCTGAAATCTGTTTCCTTATGTTCATGCACCAACCCTGGCTCTTACAATATTTCCACCCCCTCTTCCACAATGGTCCCTGAGCTGTGGTTGGTTGGGTAAAGTTTAATAAAATATTTTTTAAAAGAAATTCATCTTACAAAAACAAAAACAGTTAACTTTCTAATGCCCAACTACTACATACAGGATTCTGCTGGGGTTTCTTTGGAGGTTGTGACTGAGACAGGGTCTCCCTGTAGCCACAGCTGGTGTGGAACTTGCATGTAGACAAGGCTGGCCTCAATCTCACAGAGCTCTGCTTGTCTCTGCCTCCCCAGTGCTGGGATTTAAAGGCATGTACCACCACTATGCAGGCCTTGCATTCAGGATTCTGAAGTAGAAGAAAAAAAGGTACGAGAATAATTATCTTTTCAGAAGCCAGAAATCAAGAAGCTAAAGAGGAAGCTCATGGTGGCCATGCAAATGAATTTGCAGTTTCTTGACCATGAAGAACCACTGAAAAATTTTAAGAGGTATATAATGTGTCCAGTTTTTAGGTTAGAAATTCTGAATGTAAGATGTGGATTATTTGAGACAGTCAGTTGATAAAAGAAGCAGAAGGAAGTCGGATATTGAGCCAGTCAAGAAAAGCGCAGTGATAATGTATGGGACCTGAAGAATATGTGCTTGTGAGGGAATAGAAACAGTACTGAACAAAAGTCGAATACAAAGAAATAAAGAAAAGCCGAAAATAAATGAAGGTGTGGATGAGATGACAATTCAATTCAATACTGAAGATCGGAGTAAGTTTGGGGAGAAATACAGTAAGTGAAACTTAGTCAGGTAAAGCATCCACTGATGCCCAGTTAGAAGATGCATGTACAATGAGATTTTTAGAGGAAGTGAGACATGTATAGAAAATCAAGTTAGTAAAAGACAAATAGATTCAAATTTACAGAGCAAACTGGAACACGCAAAAGAGTTGATCTGGGCAAATGTGTAGGTGCATAGAATGCTAGGCAGAAACTAAGTATTATGTGTAAGAAGAAAGTGGTGATCTCTATATTTTTAAAAGGAAAATAATATATATCAGCAATCTCAAAGAGCTTGGGCTTTATCTTGCAACTAAATGGGGCACTATTGCAAGGGCTTTAAGAGAGAGTGGTAGGATACCATCACACTGGCGGCAGTTATGAGGGATGGCAGGCCAGGAATTTGGCGGGAAAGAGGGAGACTAATTAGGAAGCTCTCGCAATCACTTGGTGAGAGATAATGAGAGTGTTTACTAAGATAGCAGCAGTGGGAAAGGATGTGAGGACAGAGTGAAGATATATTTAGTTGGTTGTCTAAGAGGACAGAAAAAAAGTAGGGGACAAAGATGATGGGTGTTTTCATTTGAGGAACTGGATGACAAAATCTCTTAGCAATTATGAAAATGGAAGAAGAAAAAGGAACTGTCTGAGAAGAGAGGGTCCAACAATTAGGAAGAAACATGGACAGGAAGTGTGGAGCGTTATGACGAGTGAAGTGTCAGGAGGGAAAGTGTGGTGGCAAATGCTTTTGGCTGTTGAGAGAGTTAAGAGCCAAAAGTTCCTCCTCTGATTTAATGACCAAGTTTCTGGGTGAAAGCAGTTTCAGTGGGGTGGTACAGACAGAAACCAGACTGAAGTGGGAGGAAGATGAAGGGAGGAAGTGGTAGTAGTCTAGACATCTTCTTCAGAAAGCTTAGAAAACAATAAAAAGAAAACAGACAGAGGAAAAGAAAGGGAGAGAGAAAAAAAACAAAATGAACCTATAAAATGAACAATTATTTCCCTTGACTGAAAGGCTTCATATATATAATATATACATATGCACCCATATAGCTATGAAAGTATAAATGTTTGCCCATGTATAGGCATGATTATGTACATATATACACACATATGTATTTTGAACCTATCACCTACATCAACATATATGCTAATTTCTATTTTTCTATAGATTTAATTCAATGATTCAAATATATAATGTGAACAATTTTAACCTATAAAAGAGAAGATAGCTGGGCGTGGTGGCGCATGCCTTTAATCCCAGCACTTGGGAGGCAGAGGCAGGTGGATCTCTGTGAGTTCAAGGCCAGCCTGCTCTACATAGACAGTTCCAGGTCAGCTAGGGGAGACCCTGCCTCAAAAAGACCAAAAGGGAGAGAGAGAGAGAGAGAGAGAGAGAGAGAGAGAGAGAGAGATTAATGATATTAACCACCATTAGAATACTAGTGAGCAATTTTAAATGATAGAAGTGCATCATGGGGACTGGAGAGATGGCTTAGCGGTTAAGAACACTGATTGCTCTTGCAAAGGACCCAGGTTCGATTCCCAGCACACACATGATGGTTAAGGGGATCCCACAGCCTCTTCTGACCTCCGTGGTCCTACACGACATGGGTGCACTTACATACATGCAGGACATACACTCATATACATAAAATAAAAATGATAAATAAAATACTTTAAAGTGGATCATAGTAATGTTAAAATGTTAAATTATTATAGTGTTACAATTTATAGAATATTTCAGTAAAATATTGTTTTGTCAATTAAAAATTAAAGAATAAAGCACTAATGAGAAAGAGGAACCCCTCCCCACTTACATCTTCCATGTGTTACTTGTTCTTTATCAAGAGGAGAATTATTTCCACATTACCATTTACCATCTGTAGGGCTCTGGAATGTTTATTTGTGTTTGTGTCTTATTGTTTTGTATTAAATATTTCTTTAGAGTAGGATTTTATGTGTCTGAGATCAGAGTTCATAGAACATAAGAGACCTCTCAGGCAAAACGCTCGTGGCTTAGTAAAACAAAAACATTGCCTCTTGTTTAAGATCAGAGAAAACTAGCTTTGCTAGAATGGATAATGATCTTCTACCTTCCTATTCTTAACTTTCTTCCAATGATTCACTTATCATACAATACTTAATCATGTCTGTGCCTACTATTCACCAGGTACTGTTTAGCTACTAGGGAACTTATGAAAACAAAATCTATAAACACTTCATACCTTTGCAGTGTTCAGAATTTCTAAACCACAAATTAGATCCCTAAAAAATCCTACATGGATGCATGCCTTCTTTATCCAGCCCAAGCTCAGATAACCCACACCATGTTATACCCAATCTCTGGCTTTGAAACTTCACGATGGTTCCTGATGCTCCTTCTTATATAGAACTGGTTCAGTAGTTAAAAGCACTGGCTGCTCTTGCAGAGGACCAGAGTTCGATTCCCAGTACCCACGTGGCAGCTAAAAACCATTCATAACTCCAGCCCCAGAGGATCCGACGCCCTCTTCTAACCTCTGAGGGCACTGAACAACACTGGTGCACTTGCATACATATAGGCAATGCACTCATACACATAAAATAAATAAAAATAATAAATAATATGTATATACAGTTTTCAACAAATTGATATTCAAAGATTTTATTCAGCTGGTGCCTATCAGTAAAGACTTAACCAGGTATCTCCCCTAAGCAAACTTTACAGGAGTTTTACGGGAAGAAATCAGGAGAGGTGTACATGTACTTGACAGTCTGGCCTAGTTTAAAATCATCTTCATTTTAATAACTGTAAAACTTTAGGAGAAAAGATTGGAAACTGTTCTGATTTTTACACCTCTTGTTTGACATTATGGGTTCAGGTCCCTCCTGGCACTGTCAGAACAGTTTTCCCAAGAGCTGTCTTGGAATCTCTTCAGTTTTTCAAATTTGGTGAAGTTGGGGCTGGGGGAGTGGGGGTTGGGTGGAACAGCAAAGCACAAAGGAGGAATGGAGGAGAGCATCAGATGTAATGAGCTGAAACAACTGGGGTCTGCTTTAATCTTCCTTTCTTTTTTAAATATTTTATTGTTTTATTATTTTTATTTTATGTATACGAGTGTGTTGCCTGCATGTACGTAAGTGCAGCCATGTCATACAATGCCCAGGTCAGAAGAGGGTGTCAGGAGGCTGAAGAGATGGCTCAGTGGTTAAGAGCACTAACTGCTCCTGCAGAGGACCTGGGTTCAATTCCCATGATGCCTAACAACCATCTATAACTCCAGTTCCAGGGGATCCGACACCCTTTTCTGAACTCTGCAGTTCAGAAGACACATAAAATAAGAGTAATAAAATATTTTTTAAAAAAATAAGAAGGCATAGGATCCCCTGGAACTGGAGTTGCAGACAGTTGTTAGCTGCCATGTGGGTGCTGGAATCAAACTCTGATCCTCTTCCAGAGCAGCCAGGGCTCTTAACCACTGAGTCATCTCTAGAGCACCCAAATCTTTTATTTTTTCCAATGTATATTTTTATTGAATTTTTGTGGATTTCATACAACCTATCTTAATCATATTTAAATTCCTTCCCCCTTCCCCTATCTGCCTTCCCCTTCATTGCCAACCCACAGGATTCACACATTCCGTCATATATATTAAGACCTGTCAAGTCAAGTTTGTGTCCCCAGGTGTCCCTGGGTATGAGTTCATCCACTGGGGCCTGTTCAGCCTGTCCAGCATCACTCCCTTAAAGAAATCAGCTCTCCCTCTCCAGCAGTAATCAGCTGCCAATAGTTCCTCGGCTAAGGCTGGGCTCTCCTCATTTCCCCAGTTCTATGCTGGTTTTTGTCTGAGTGAGGTTTCATGGGTCTTGTGCATGCTGTCACCATTGCTGTGAGTTCATATTAGTAAGTTCCCAGGCACCTGTAAGACTTTGTTTCCTTATGGTCATGCACCACCCCTGGCTCTTACAATCTTTCCACTCCCTTTCTGCAGTGGTCCCTTCACCATGGGTGGGTGAGGTAATTCAACTTAGGAGTCCTATCCAGGGGCACCTACTCTGCATTCTTTTATTCTCTACACTTTAGCTAGTTGTGACCTTCTGTATTCACTATGTATTGCATGAGGAAGTTTCATCGATGAAAGTTGAGAGATGTATGAGTATTCGCTCTATCCCTTGTTCCACTATGTTCCATGAGCCTTAGATGTAGAGATCCCTTTGTAGATGTGTCACTTAAGGTTGAGTATCTCACAGATACTTATGCTATGTGTGACCAGTTGTGGAACTCTGTAATAGTCTCCATCTGTTGCAAAAAAAAAAAGCTTCTTTGATAAGTGGTGACTGGTATACTTTCTATAAATATAAGAATCCATATTTAGCATACAGTAAGAAATTACATTTGTCTAGGGATGTGACAGGCATAAGGTTTTCTCTAATATCTATGACCTCCCCAGCCATGTGTGTTTGACTATGTTTACAGTATATACATGAGTCCCCCCGCCCATTGAGAGGGCTTTACATTCAAATTAGATAGCTGTTGATTACCCTCCAAGATAAAAGTGCCACCACAGCATTGATATAGTTTGCTGTGCTGACCATTGTTGTGGTTATTAGGCTGGGGTTGGACCATTGATTGATTTTCTCCCTTAGCAGCTTGCATAGCATCCTCCAAAACTATGAAAATTAGTCATCAGGAAGGAGCCTTCCAGGTCAGTTCCAGCTCCATTGCTTCAAGTCCTGTGTCTGAAGTATGTCCTGTCTTCAGCAATAGGGTCTTATGTTCAAGTTCTGGGAGGTGATCAAGGGCTGTGGCAATAGCTTGTGTCATCTAGGGAGTCTCTTAGGCTACCTGACCAGCAACTCAAAGGGAGGCTTCTCCAGTCTGGCACTGTGTTTCTTGTTATATTGCCTTCAGCTATACACATGCACTCATGTAACAGATATTGTATGTGTATTTTTTCAGAAGTCTTTTAAATTAATACATTTCGCTCTGGTTTTTCATACCACCAAACATTATTTATCTCTTCTCTCTCTCTGCTTGTCTAGCCTCCCTCCTCCTATCCAGTTAAAGTACCCCCACTTTTCCCATTTTCCCTTAATACCTGTCTCCTTTCTTGAGCTCATTCTTCCCCTTTACCCCCATGGTTCCTTGTATGTCCTTCCTCCTCCCTTCCCCATTAAATATGCCCTTTTCCCCCATTTCACCCTTGATAACATTTTTCTCCTATTATCTCCCTCTCTTAGGCTCTTTCTTTCCCTTTACCTCCATGGTTACTTTCCTTTTTCCTGGCTCCTGCCGTTACATCATGTTATATACAAATATATAAGGATTTGGAACGAAGATTTACAAATGAGAGAGAACATCACTTGTTCTTCTGAGTCTGTGTTACTTCACTTAATATAACAGCTTCTAGTTCATCCATTTACCAGCAAATTTCATGATTTCATCTTTCTTTCCTGCTGAGTAGAATTCCATTGTGTAAATGTACATCAGTTTCATTACCCATTCATCACTTGAGGTTGTTTCCATTTCTTAGCTATTGTGAAAAGAGCAGCCACAAATATGAATGTGTAAGTATCTCTGCAGTAGGATGAGTCCTTTGGGCTTATGCCAAGGAGTGGTATAACCAGATCATAAAGTAGATTCATTTTCAGTTTTTTAAGAGTTCTCCACACTGCTTTCCGTAGTGATTGCAACAGTTTGTAATCCCACAGCAGTGAATGAGTGTTCCCCTGTCCCCACATCTTCACCAGCATTTGGTGTCTTGATCTCATCCAGTCTAACTGGGGTAAGATGAAATATTAAAGTGGTTTTGATTTGGGTTTCCCAAATTACTAAGAACATTGAACACTTTATAAGGTGTTTCTTAGCTGTTTTTATTTCTTCTCTTCAGAACTCTGTTCAGATACATAGCCCCTCTTTTAATTGGATTATTTGCTTTCTTGATTCTTTGTTTTTTGAGTTCTTTGTATATTCTGGATAGTAATCTCTGTCAGATGTGTAGCTGGTGAAGATTTTCTCCCATTCTGTGGGTTTCTGTTTTAATCTTTTATACCCTGTTCATCCTTGCCAGCTCTTACTTTGCCCAGTTGGGCTGAGCTATTTCCTCTGACTGGGTTCCAGTGACTGGAAGCTAGCTCCCTAACTTCCTCTGTAATCATTGGTGATAGGCTTTAGGATGAATTTATTAGAAAGAGAGACGGTAAGGTGAGGTTAGGTAAGATAAAGGAAGGTAAAGTGATTTAAGGCACAAAGAGGGAAGGAAAGGAAAGGTAAAGAAAAGGAAGGGAAGAGAAAGAGGACAGGAAAGGAAGGTGAGAGAAAGGGGGAAGGGATGGGGAAAGAACAGGAAGGGGTGGCAAGAAGAGCTAGAAGTGGTGGATGACCACAAGGAAACAGTTTTCCAAACAGCTGGAAGTTACTCGTGCAAAACAATGGTAACAGCATGCACAAATACCACGTAAGCTCAAGTCAGACAAAAATCCCTGCAAGGACTTCTAATGTGAGTCCACTCATTTGAGAACACTTTACCTGGGTAGTAATTTTCAAGTCCTTTCCCTTTCTTCAGCTCGCCTGGTCAACCTTCTGATGAATCACTTGACCCCCTCCAATTGGACTCCTTAAACAAGATCCCTTTCATGAGGATTCAGGTTGTCTGCTTCTCATTTGACCCCATTCTGGACTTCTGTAGAAATACAATCTTTTTTTGATATTTTATTTATTATTTTTATGTGTATGCGTGTATTGCCTGGATGTAGGTAAGTGCACCTGTGTCATGCAATGCCAGCGGAGGACAGAAGAGGTTGTCGGATCCCCTGGAACTGCAGTTATGGACAGTTGTTAGTTGCCATGTGAGTGCTGGAATTCAAACCCAGATCTTCTGCAAGAACAGCCAGTGTTAACTGCTGAGCCATCTCTTCAGCCCCAGAAATACAATCTTAAAAAAAAAAGTATAAACACGAATCATCCAAGTATAAAGCAAACATAAAGATTTTTAACTCGTTAAGAAAACCAACAGAAGCCAAATGTGATGGTGCACACCTTTAATCTCAGCACTTGGGATGCAGGTTGATGTCTGTAAAATCAAGGCCAGCCTGATCTACATAGCAAGCTCCAGGCCAAATACCAAAAACAGAAAAAAGAAAGAAAACTAACAGAATGAAAAGCCATTTCAAAGAGTATTAGAGAAAATATATGAATACCAAAGAAAAATATTAGAAAGCGTAGTAGATTAGAGACAATTTGTTAAAGAAATATAAAAAACTGCAACTTTAGGGCTTGTCTTTTCTAGTACAAGGTAATAATAATCTACCTGACAGGGATGTACAGGTAGACATGCAATTTCATAGACTCTCAACCTTCACGACAAACATCTCTCAATGTAACTGACTAACATTTCAGCTCAAAACACCTGCTCATCCTTACCACATTTCTCCTAAGAGACTGTGAACTTGTTTTCCTAAATGTGTTTACTGTACTGTCATCCCTAGAAGTGTAATTTCCTCATACTGAAGTTCGATATATGCTTTTGTTCTGTAGGTCAGGAAATCTAGCCAATCTCTTCACCCCAGCCTGAAGGGCCCAGATTATGACAAAGCCTTATAATCTTCTCAAATGACCTAACAGTCTTTCCTCTCCCAAGGGAGAGTGGCGTGATAGAGGAGACTGCCCCTGTTGCACCGGCTGCAAAAGAATCCTCCCAAAGCCTCTTTAGTCCTGTTGAATATGTATGAGAGGAGGCAGGATTCAGAACAGTTTTCAGCATCATCTACTTTGCCCCATAACATCTTGCTTTGGAATGTGAGAGTACCTGCATTGTTCTCATCCTTAAGAACTGCTTTCTGCATCCTCTTCTATGTAAAGTACTCCATACTAAGACCAAGTGCCCCTGAGTGAGTGCCTCCTTCAGTTCTGTGCTCTAAAACCATCAGATGTCTCACCCTGCTTCTGTCCTGCTCACCGGCTGCTTAGTGAGTGCTCCATAAACGCTCACAGTTTGAATTTTACTTTTATTACGGCCCAGATTATAAAAGGCCTGCATAGATGCATTACAATGTTTTCAGAGATTTCATTTTCAGACTCACCATTTGTAAGTTTTACATACCAGCCCTTTCCTTCTGCTTCTGTTACAACATAGTGGCTGTTGACATAGGCATAATGGTTAGGAGCATGCAGTTTGTGGTCAGACAGAATTGAATGGAATCGGAAACAGAAATGCAAATTATCACCTGGGAGCTCGGGTAAATTACTCAATTCCTGGAGGTTTTAGTTTCCTTATACCTAAAATAAGAATAATAGAAACTTCTTCTTGGACTATCATATGACTAAAAGAGATATGTACTTGAAATGCTTGTATACAGTACACACTCCATGAAAGGTGGTTATGTTTTTCACGACTACTCCTCTGTGTTCTTCTACAGCTTTTTGTTTTCTATGCTGCTACTTTTGACTGAGATGCAGGATTGAGCATATACTGGGGGAAAGGGGGTCTTACAACATCCTTGTAGATATAAGTGATTTATTCTATCTACTTTCAATCATGAAAATTACTCCCATCTTATACGTAAATATACCTCATGACCTCATTTCCCTTTTGTGTGTTCCTGGGACTATTTGTTGGGTTGTTTTGTCGTTGTTGTTGTTTTCTTGTTGTTCATTTTCTTTTAAATTTACAAATACACTTTTTGTTATTATGATATATATAAATAACAAATGTGCTTTTATTTTTTAATTATTTAATCAATAACCACATAATTAGAAAAAGCATTTCATTAAAATAGCATTGACATATTCAATAACAATTTCCAGAGCTAAGACACATCTCTTTCATAATCTTATCCCTTGATAAGGCAGAATAATAAAATATATATTGGTGAAATGTCAGAGTCCTGACATCATCTGAGCTCTTAACATATTATTTGAATGCTGTTTTTGTTTGGATTGTTTAGTTGAGATCATGGAAAATACCAGTAAAATACCAGTAAGCCCTGTAAGACATAAAATTGAATGAGTTCTTAACCATTAAAAAAGAAAGGCACATACTACCACACCTGGCTTCAAAACTTTTTTGTTTTTGCTTTTTTTAAATTTTTATTTTATGTGCATGAGTGTATTACCTGCATGTATGTGAGTGCACCTGTGTCATGCAATGCTGCAGAGGTCAGAAGAGGGCTTTGGACTGCCCTGGAACTGGAGTTAAGGACCATTCAGAGCTGATATGTGGGTGCTTGGGAATTGAACCCGGTCTTCTGCAAGAGCAGTCAGTGCTCTTAACCACTGAGCCATCTCTCCAGCCCTCTTCCAGATTTTTTTTTAAAAAAACTTTGAGAATTTCATACATGCATGTAAGACGTTTTGATCAGATCCATGTCCATTCCCTCCCCTCCAACATTCCCCCCCTGAAGAGGGAACCCTAAAATATTTTAAGGATTAGATAGATGCTCCCAAATACTTTTGACATTTTGACATTTTTTTGCCTTTGGAACAGAGTATGTTGCTAACAGGCCCAAAGACATTTTGACTTTTAGCCCAGAAACTGGCTACATTTCTTTGGGGTCTTTTTACCCTAACTGCCAAGCCAGTTCCTATCTTCTATTCTTATCACACCATCTTCTGAAGGGGGTACCCCAATTGCCAATAGGGAATAGGGACTCAGGCCACTCTGGCTTTTCTATATTGAACAGGGACTCAGAGTGAGGCAATTGGGGTACCCCTTCAGTGGGTCTATCTAAAAGACTACCAAATTGCATAACTCTTGTCTCTAAGGGAAGAAGAAAGTCCTTGAGTCATGAATAGGAGATGTGAAGGAGAAGTAAAGGCAGGAGTACTTAGCATTACAAGTTTGAGACAGGAAACTAGAAAAAAGTCAGAACAGGGCAATTTTCAAATGTTCTTATGAAAGTCCATTGGAATTTCTTGACAAGGGCTTCCAAAAGCATTCCTCATTGAGTTCCTCCTCATTTTTCTTTTGTCTTCCAAGACTGGACTAGTTGGCTGGGAAGAGTGGCTTGATACTCAGGTGAGGGTCCAGTGACCCTTCTTAGCCCTTCTTTAATGAATGAGCACAACCATCAACAAGCCCGATTGTGACTATGTTTAGTGATCAGGCTCAGCCAAAGTCATGATGATGGTAGTTATTTCATGCAGAAGGGACTGCTGTACAGCATTATCTTATTAAAAGAACCTGGAATTTAAAAGGATTTGGTGCTAGGTAATGTTTTTCATATCTACTAATTAACATGAAGCAAATTTTTATGCATCTTCCTCAAATATAACTCATTTTTATTTGATTTTTTGTGTGTATTTCATACAGAATATCCCAGTCGTATTCATCTATATACCTACATCCTAAGTGACACGCTCCCACGCCCCCCACCCCTGCTGGAGCCCATATACTCTGTCATCTCTGTTACTGTCCACTGTGTTGTCAGTGCCCCCAGCCATTCCGCAGTGCTTATCCATCCACTGGGTCTAATCAACCTATCTATCGTTCCTTTTATGGGAAGATCAGCTCTTCATCATCTAGCAGCAAGCTGTTGCCTTTAAATAAGATTGTGGTCTGCTGTTCATTTTCCCAGTTCTATGCAGGGTTACTGTCTGGGAGTCTCTTGGGCCACCCTGGCCAACAACTCAAAGGAAGGTATCTCCTGTCTGGCATTGTTTCTTGTTGTAGCCTTTAGCTACACACATGGACTCTTAAAGAATTATATTGATACACATGGGCTTAGGAAGAGTCCCTGGGTTCTTTCTTTTACCAGTTCCATCTATGTGAAGATAAGTCAAAGGTCCTGCTCGACTGTGGCTAGCTTCACTTGGAAGCATGGAGGAAATGTTTCCTCTGTGTTGACCTTCATCTTTGTAGACTGGACACTGGTTTAAGTCCATTTGATGGGGTCCCCATGGAATCCTTGATCAAGAGGACAGGTGACTCACAACAGTTACAGGACATTTTGAGAGATGCTCATAATCCCCTGGAACTTAGCTAGGAGCAAAAATTGTCCTTTATGTCCCTCTGACCAAATTGGTATAGGTCTCAAAGTGTGGCTGTTAAAGATCCAAGAAGTTTAGTTCCACCAGCCTGGGGCTTTTAATTACTATGTGCTATGTAGATAAAGCTTGGGCAAAGACCAAAGTTTTTCAGATAAACCTTGACTAGACATATATTATGTTCCTTGAGCTAGTTGTATGTATAATTTGTCAGAAGGTTGTTGGATTAATATGGTTCCCTCTGTTTTTTTTTTTAACTAGCTAGGCATTATTTATCTCTCACGTTGTCTAGCCCTTCCGCCATGATTTACCCATTTAAAGTGCCCCCATTTTTCCCACTTCTCCCTTACTAATACTTTTCTCCTATGGTCCCACCTTTCTTGAACTCCTTCTTTCCCTTTATCCCAAGGTTCCTTGTATAACCCTCCCTCCCCTTCCCTTTAAAATAACCCCATTTTTATACATATATACTTTATTAACACCTGTTTCTTACTGTTATTCTCTTTCAGATTCTTTCTTCTCCTTTATCTCCCTGGTTCCTTTTCATTATCCTGGTTCCTATAGTTATGTTTGGATATATATACTCATAAGGATTTGGTGCTAGGATCCACAAATGAGAGAATATGTGTCATTTGTTTTTCTGAGTCTGTGTTACTTCACTCAGTGTAACAGTTTCTAGTTACATCCATTTACTTGCAAATTTCATTATTTCATCTTTCTTTACTGCTGAGTAAAACTGCATCGCATAAATGAACCACATTTTCATCATCCACTTGTCAGTTGAGGCACACTTAGGCTGCTTCCATCTCTTAGCTATTGTGAAAAGAGCAGCAACAAACATGGATGTACAAGTGTCTCTGCAATAGGATGAATTCTTTGGGTATATGCCAAGGAGTGGTATAACTGTGTCAAAGAGTTTTCCACACTGTAGTTTTTTAAGAGTTCTACACACTGCTTTCCATAGGGGTTGGACCAGTTTGCAGCCCCACCAGCAGTGGATGAGTGTTCCCCTTTCCCCACATCCTCTCCTACATTTGGTATCATTTGTTCTCTTCATCTCAGCCAGTCTGACTGGAGTAAGATGAACTCTTAAAGTAGTTTTAATTTGCATTTCCCTAATTACTAATGATGTTGAACACCTTCTAAGATGCTTCTTAGCCATCTTTAATTCTTCTTTTGTGAACTCACTGTTCAACTCCTTAGCTCATCTTTTAATTGGGTTGCTTCCTTTCTTGATTCTTTGTTTTTTGAGTACATTATATATTCTGGATGTTAAACCTCTGTCAGATGTGTTGCTGGTGAATATCTTCCCCCATTCTCTGGGTTTTCTCTTTACTTCCGTGGTTGCTTCTTTTGATGTACAGAAGCTTTTTAGTTTAATGAGGTCCCATTTGTTGATTGTTGACCGTGTTTCCTGGGCAATTAATGTCCGGTTTAGAAAATCTTTTTCTACACCTGTATCTTGTAGGTTATTGCCAATGTTTTCTTCTAACAGTTTCAGAGTTTCAGGCTTCATATTAAGGACTTTGATCTATTTGGAGTTGACTTTTGTGCAGGGTGAAAGATATAGATTTAGTTTCATTCTTCTACAGGTGGAAATCTAGTTTTGCCAGCACCATTTGCTGAACATGCTATAGTTCCTCCAGTGAATGTTCTTGGCCCCTTTGTCAAATATCAGGTGGCTGAAATTGCATGTACTCATATTTGGTTCTTCAATTTTGTTCCATTGATCTACAGGTCTATTTATGTGCCAGTACCATGTTGTTTTTATAACTATAGCTCTGTAATACAGCTTAAAATCTGGTATAATAACTGCCCCCCCAGCATTGCTCTTAGTGTTCAGGGTTGCTTTGGCTATTGAGTTCTTTTGTGCTTCCATATGAATCTTAGGATGTTTTTCTCCAGTTCTGTAAAGAATGTCATTGGGATTTTGATTGGCTTTGCATGGAATCTATAAATGGCTTTTGATAGGATTATCATTTTCATAATATTAATTCTTCCAATCCATGAGCATGGGAGGTCCCTCCATCTTCTGATGTCTTCCTCAATCTCTTTCTTTAAAGATTTAAAATTTTCATTGTAGAGCTCAAAAGAACTCAATAGC
>NW_008336314.1:1917357-1921724 GCF_000622305.1 Nannospalax galili
TTTGTAGATTAATTTTGTAACCTGCCATTTTACTGAATGTGTTAATAATTTCTAGGAGTTTTCTGATAGAATTTTTGGCATCCCTTAGATATAATATCGTATTGTCTGGAAAAAGAGATAATTTTATCTCTTCTTTTCCAATTGTTACGCCTTTAATTTCCTTGTCTTGTCTCACTGCTCTTGCAAGAGTTTCAAGCACTTTCTTAAAAAGGAGTGGAGATAGTGGACATCCTTGTCTGGTTCCTGATTTCAATAGGAATGTTTCCAGTTTTTCTCCATTTAGAATGATGTTGGCTGTGGGTTTGTTATATATGGCTTTAATTATGTTGAAAAGTATGTTCCCTCTAGTCCAATTCCCGCTAGGACTTTGAACATAAATGCATGCTGAATTTTGTCAAAGAACTTCTCTGCATCTATTGAGATGATCATGTGGTTCTTGTCTTTGAGTCCATTTATATGATTTATGGGATTTATTGAGTTACAGATATTGAACCATCCCTGCATCTCTGATATAAAGCCACCTAGATCCTGGTGGATGATCATGTGTCTCTATGCAGTTTGGAAGTATTTTGTTAAGAATTTTTGCATCTATGTTCATTGAGGATATGGGTCTATAGTTTTCTCTTATGGTTATATCTTTACCTGACTTTGGTATTAGAGTGATGCTGGTTTCATAGAAGGAATTTGGAAGTTCTCCTTCTATTTCTATCTTTCTGAATAAATTAAGTAATATTGGATATAGATCTTCTTTAAATGCCTGGTAGAATTCTGCTGTAAATCCATCTGGTCCTGGACTTTTTTAGTCTGGAGGTCTTGTATTACTGTTTCAATTTCCTTATATGTTATGGGTCTGCTTAATCTGTTGCTCTCTTCTTGGTTTAGTTTTGATGTTTCCCATGCTTTTAGATACCCATCCATTTCTTTTATATTTTCAAATTTGATAGCATACAGGTTTTTGAAGTATTTCCTTATAATGTTCTGGATCTTTTTAGTGTCTGTTGTGATGTTTCCCCCTTCACCTCTGATTTTGTTGATTTGGAGGTGATCTATCTTTCTTTTGGTTAACTGGGCTAGGGGTCTGTCAATGTTGTTTATCTTTTCAAAGAACCAGCTCTTGGATCCGTTGATTCTTTGTATTGTTTTCTTTGCTTCTTTATCATTAATTTCTGATCTGATTTTTGTTATTTCTTCTTGATTGCTGGGTTTGCGCTTCATTTGTTGTTGCTTTTCAAGTGTCTTGAGTTTCAATGTTGTCATTATTTGTGTTCTTTATAATTTTTTAATGAATGCACTTAGAGCTATAAACTTCCTTCTGAGGACTGCTTTCAATGTGCCCCAGAGGTTTTGTTGTGTGGTATTGTCCTTTTCATTTAGTTCCAGGAACAATTTTATTTCTTTTTTAATTTCTCCTTTGACCCATTCATCATTCAGGAATGTGTTGTTTAATCTCCATGTGTTCATGTAGTTATTAGGGTTTCTTCCAATGTTGGTTATAAGCTTTATTGCTTTATGGTCTGATAGAATGCATGGAATTATTTCAATTTTTTGCTTGTTTTGTGCCCCAGCATATGGTCGATTTTGGAGAAGGTGCCATGGGGCACTGAATAGAAAGCATATTCTTTGGTAATTGGGTGGAATACTCACTTGATGTCTGTTAGGCCCGTTTGATATATGGTATTGTTTAATTCAGATGTCCCTCTGTTAATTCTCTGTCCTGTTGACCTATCTAATGGAGACAATGGGGTACTGAAGTCCCCAACTATTAATGAGTTGGGATTAATCTAGGCCTTAAAGTTCTGTAGTACTGTTTTTATGAAGTTGGGTGCACCAGAGTTTGGTGAGTATATGTTCATGATTGTAATATCTTTTTGGTCAGTTGTTCCTTTGATCAGAATGAAGTGGTCCTCTTTATTTCTTCTGATTGGTTTTAGTTTGATGTCTATTTTGTCAGATTTTAGAATTGCAGCACCTGCTTTTTTCTTAGTGCCTATTCTCTTGGTATATTTTTTTTCCACCCTTTCACCTGAAGCTAGTGCCTGTCCTTGAAAGTGAGATTGGTTTCATGCAGACAACAAAAAGATGGCTGTTGTTTCTTAATCCATTCAACTACTCTATGTCTTTTGACTGGGGAGTTCAGTCCATTGATATTTAAAGTTATTAATGAAAGATGTGTACTGATTCTTATCATTTTTTTATTTCTGTTCACATTCTTGGTGTAGCTGTGCATTTACACAGTTATACCTTCATTAAGTTTCTTACTGTAAGCCCTTGGGTATAGTCGTTCCTTTCTTCAGCTCTTTGTATTGCTTCAAGAACTCTCTGAAGGGTTGGTTTTGTGGACATGAATTCTTTCAGCCTATTTATGTCATGGAAGATTTTTCTTTCCCCTTTGACTATAATAGACATTTTGGCTGGGTAAAGTAATCTGGGTTGGCATCTGTGGTCATTTAGAACTGGGAATACTTTGGTCCAGGCTCTTCTGGCTTTCATAGTTTGCACTGAAAAGTCAGCTATAATTCTGATGGGTTTTCCTTTATATGTGACTTGTTTTTCTTTTGCAGCTTTCAGTATTCTCTCTTTGTTCTGTACATTTAGTGTTTTTACTATGATGTGCTGCGGAGAGTTTCTTTTCTGGTCCTGTCTATTTGGTATTCTGTATGCTTCTTATATTTGTATGGGCATATATTTCTTTAATTTTGGAAAATTTTCTTCTACAATCCTGTTGAAGACCTGGTCCATACCATTATCTTGAGACTCTTCTCCTTCCTGTACACCTATAATTCATAAGTTTTGTCTTTTTATGGTGTCCCACAATTCCTGCATATTCTATTCTTATGTTTTCTTAAATTTTTCATAATCTTTGCTTGAGTGGTCTAATTCATCCACTTTATCTTCCATTCTTGATATTCTGTTTTCCAATTCATTCATCCTATTGCTGAGGTTTTCTCCTGTCATTTCTAATTGGCTCATTGAGTGTTTCACTTCCTTCTTCATTTCAGCCTAATTATTCTTCAGTATTTCTCTTTTCTGAATTCATCCAGCAGTTTATCCCTATCTTCTTTCAGTTCTTTGATTTATTTGTGTGTTCTTTAAATTCACTGAATTCTTTTATCATGTTTATAATTGTTCTTTTGAATTCCATGTCCTATGTTATGCCTAGGGTGTTCTCATTGTACTCCTCTAGAGGGCTGTTGGTACTTAGTGGGGATATATTATTTGAGTTTTTCATGTTAGTATTTTTTTGTTGTGACTTTGATATGTGGATTTCTTTTGTAGTTTCTGATTCTTGTGTGAGACCCAAGCCTTCCTTTGTTGAATTTATGTCTGCTTCTTTTTGTAAACTTTGTGTGCCTTTGTGGTATACTTGTTGGGAATGAGAAACCGGTTGGTCTAGGTTTCATGTTCTCTCTTTTGATTTTATATTGGAGGGGCCAAATTGAGTTTGCCTTCCTACTCAGGACTGCCCACAGAGGCCCAAGTCGGGTAAGGATCAGATGCTCTCAGGCTTTTTCCTAAGGACTGGATCCCTCCAGGAAAGATGCTGGCCCCACGAAGCTAGGGGGCTAGGCCACCCAGAGATGCAAATGGAGGTGGGGACAAGAAGAGGTTGCGGGGGCTCCCAGGGACTAGAAGGAGGAATTGGGTTGGTCTGGATGCAAAGGATCAGGAAGCAGTGGGGAGTCTGGGCAAAGAGATCAGTCCAGAGATCTGGGGTGCCAAGACAAGAAATGTGCCAGTGCCCTTGCTGGGAGGAGAGATGGGGTGGGGGAGCTGGGAGGGTGAATGAGGCTGGGAGAGTCAAGGAGCAGTGGGTGCCATCAAATTTACCCAGGAGAGCTGCTGGCCCCAGGAAGCTGGGGGGCTGGGCTGCCCCCAGGACTATTTGTAAAAATTATTTCATATAGTGTCACAAAGGATTTTTTTAAGATTTATTTTCATTTTATTTATATGTATAGCCAGGCATGCCTTTAATTCCAGCACTCAGGATGCAGAGGCAGGCAGATCTCCATGAGTTCAAGGTCAACCTAGCCTAGATAGTGAGTTTCAAGCCAGCCAGAGCTACACAATGAGGCTGTTTTTTTTTTTTTTTTTTAAATTTATTGTCATTTTATTTATATGTATAGCCAGGCATGCCTTTAATTCCAGCACTCAGGATGCAGAGGCAGGCAGATCTCCATGAGTTCAAGGTCAACCTAGCCTAGATAGTGAGTTCCAGGCCAGCCAGAGCTACACAATGAGGCTGTTTTTTTTTTAAAAAAAAAAAAAAACAAAAAAAAAAAAAAAAAATATAAAAAACACAAACCCTTTTCCAATTCTTGTCCCTGAGATATAACATCAATATCACTACATAAGACAATACAACCTTA
>NW_008336314.1:1922916-1925715 GCF_000622305.1 Nannospalax galili
TGTTTATATGTGTGTGTATATATGTATACATACACATAGAAAGATTAAATGCCTCCTCATTCTATATCACTCACCTTAATTTTCATACCTTTATTTTCATGTGTCTTATATAGCCTTACAGTCGACAATTTTCATGTAATTGTCTGCTTTTATACTGTTATATTGTATTTTGAGAATAGTTTTTCGATTTTATTCATGCTTATTGTTTTGTAATTAACTATGGCATGTATAAGTATTTACTAAATGTAGATATGGATAACAATCTAGATTTATAAACTATTGCCAAATATTTTCAAATTAACAATGACTTATAATACATATCTTGCCAAAATTGGTTTCTTCAGTGCACATAAAATAGCCATTAGTTTATGCAGTCTTTTGAAAGACCAAATGTATATCACATATCAAAAGGTTTCATATGCTATTCTCATTTTGAAAATGTGAACAAGGAATAGTAATGTTAATTATATATTCAAAATAAATTTTCCAAATCAATAAATACCATAGACTAACTGATTTAATTCCCCCAATTAACTGATAAAATAGTAGTAAATATAAGGATGCAATTTAAGACTTCTGACAAGAGGTCACCTATATTCGGCAGTAGCGATGGCTCAGTGGAGAAGAGTGCTTTCTGCATAATCATGAGGACAGGAGTTGGGATCCCAGAGCCCATATAATGAGTTGGGCAAACACCTGTAACTCCAGCTCAAGGAATCCAGTGCCCTCTTCTGGTTTACATGGATACACGGGTATGTACACTCATACTCATATGCAAAAACACACACACACACACACACACACAATAAATCTTTGATTAGAAAAAGAAGGGGGAGGGGAGGAGGAAGGAGGAGGAAACCTGGAGAGATGGTTCCATTGTTAAAAGCACTTGTTCTTTCAGAGGACTTAGATTCAGTTCCCAGCACCCACATGGTGGTGAATCACAACCATCTATAATTCCAGTTCCAGGAGATTCAGCTCCCTCTCTGACCTCCATGGGCATCAGACATGCACCCAGTATACCTACATACAAACAGACAAATACTTATACATAAAAAATAAATAATTTTTAAAAAGAAAAAAATATAACCATTGCTTGATCTTGTGATTCTATTTTATTTATCAGTTGATTATGCATTTATTCATTCATCAAACTCTACTTAGCTCCTGTGCCAACAGTAGAGAAAAATTCCCATTATAAGAAAGATAAAATAACATGTAGAATTGGAATATAAGGACAAGCATTGAAGGAAAACACAGTATGTTTCAAAAGTTAATACCTAAGTAGACTCATGTAATTTACATAGTACATTGATAGCTATGTACATTGTAAATAAAGTAGAACAATGTATATGTATAACATATACATATACAGAGTGTGCAAGAGAAAAGTTGAGAAATTTGTGTATGACCTTTAGTCAAATCTATGAGAAAGAAGTATTAGGAAAACATGTGAATGTTCAGTTTCACCTTATCAAGGGCTTTCTTTTTTTAAGATTTTATTTTCATTGATGTGTGTGTCTGCATGTGTATGTGTGTACAAGTGCCCATAGAGACCAGAAGAGGGCATTGGACCTCCTGGAGAAGAGTTAGAGGTGGCTGTTAGTCACCTGATATGGGGGCTGGAAATGGAACTCTGGTATTCTGCAAGAAGAGCCCAAGTCCTTAACCACTGAACATCTCTCCAGGCCCCGGCTTTCTTTTCTAAGATTTTATTTATTTATTTATTTATTTATTTATTTATTTATTTATTTATTTATTTACTTTTGTCCTTTTGAGACAGGGTCTCCCTGTAGCCCAAGCTGGCCTGGAACTCACTATGTAGGCTGTCCTGGAAGTTGCTTTTTTGACCATGCTGGCCTCAATCTCACAGAGATCTACCTGCCTCTGCCTCCCAAGTGCTGGGATTAAAGACGTGCACCACCACGCCCAGCCTTACATCTTTATTTTATAAATAGTTTGTATGTAAAGACAAAATAAAACTTTCCTGTTGCCTGGAGTTAATTGTATATTTAAATAGACACAATGACAGTCATGATGGGCAATTTGTTACACAATCCTTTTCACTAGGAAATAATCCATTTTCATCCAGTGTAGAATTACAAATATTATGTAGTGTAGAATTAAAAATATGTACAAATACATATTGAAACCAGACCAGGATATACCTTATTTTTAATAGCTTTCATTGCACCAGTTTATTTCTCATAGTTTATCAATATCATCAGCATCAACTGAAAATTTGGAATTAAGGTAAATGATCTAGAAGCAAGACAAAATACGAAAGCTGGTTTTCGTTTATAATTCTCATGACTGAGTTTCCATTTCTATTTGAGATGATCTAAGAGCAAAACTCGTCTTGTTTCGTACTTGGATTATTACAGGATCTTATCTGCTTTCTGCTGTTAATAACTTGATAGAATGCCACAGATCAATATCACTGAATCATATTACATTCATTACATCACAGCTCATCAGATGCTCTTTGCAATCAGCAGAATAAAATTCAAATCATTTGGAAAGGTTTTCCTAATTGCTTCTTATGGTTATCACTTCCCTACCTATAATTCACTACGTGAAACCATCATGTTGCAAGCTTAAGTATATACAATACAAATTAAAACCTTCTTACAGGAACAATGGTGAACATACAAAGTGAAAAATTAAAGAATATCTACAACCAGGGTTTTCAGGATGAAGATGCAGTTTACTGGTAGAGCACTCACCTACCATTTTGACCCCCAGCAGCATACATAATAAATAAATAAATAAATAAATAAATAAATAAATAAATAAATA
>NW_008336314.1:1925753-1935374 GCF_000622305.1 Nannospalax galili
TTTTATTGGTTCTCTGAAAATTTCATAAGATGTATTTTGGTCATATGCAGACCCCTTCCCCTATTTCTACTGAAACCTTACTACTCATTCCTGACATCATATCCTCTATTACTATTTTCTAAAGGCCTGTTGAGTCTAATTTGTCTTCCCCAAATGCTCTTGGGTATGGGCCCATCCATGGACCCTGATCAGCCTACTCAGTATCACACCCTTAAAGAAAACTGGGTCTCCCTCTCCCAGAAGCTATCAGTTGTCAGTAATTTCTCAGCAAGGGCTGAGGCATCTTACTTACCTCCTTCATCCATGCTGGGATTTTGTCTGGCTTGAGCTTGAGTAAGTCTGGTGCACACTGTCACAAGTGCTGTGAGTTTGTGTGTGCAACTACCTGCTGTCCAAACAACACTGTTTCCTTGTATTCACCCACCACCTCTGGCTCTTGCAATCTTTCCCCCTCTCTTCCTCAATGATCCCTGAGACTTGAGAGGAGAAGGTGTCTCATTTAGGGCAGAGTAGTCTGTAATCTCATTCTCTGTGCATTGACCAGTTGTGGGTCTCTGCAAAACCAAAGTTTTAACTATCTCTAATATTCATTGAGAGCATTGACTTTGGAAGTCACTTGAAATTCTAGACATCAGCTAGGAGACAGATTTCTTTATGGGTGAGACCCCTGGTAGACTGGTCACTCACCAGATGATTGGGCCCACATCCGAGAGATTTTAGGCAACACAAATTGGACTCGGAGGACTTAAAAAAAGAAATGACATAAAGTTGGCATGAGTAGGGACATGGGAGTGGATTTGAGAGGAGATGGGCAAGAAGGGTGAACGAGATCAAAAATACATTGTATGAAATTCTCAAAGAATGAATAAAATAATAAAACAAATAAATTCTAGACCTCAGCCCTTCTAATACTAGAGAAGGGAAGAGGTAATTTTAAAATAATATTTGCCCAAAGGAACATAATAATAACCTTATATGCTTCACTAAGAATTGCTACTTAGTGTGGTATTCTCCTTTATTGGATTCCATTAACGTATCTTCTGATGCTAACACTGAATGCTTTCAATTTTCAAAGTTACCGTGTCTCTCAGTGTGGATTATCAGGATATTGTGTCACTGTAACAAACAGAAAATGAAATTACAGACTGATTACTTGGCCTGACTTTTCCCTTTCCTCAGCCAGCCCCCTCCCATCATTTATTTGACATTATAAAGACACAACTTCATGACTTTAAAAATTGCCAACAGCTGCGAGCTGTAATTATCACTGTGTATGGTTATCATCTTTGCCAAGGTCTACAGGCTATGTCTCTAGGAGATCTTTGTTTGCATCATGTTTTTAAGACCAAATAAATATATTGAAATATAGGTTTCTAACACTTATGTATACGAATATATTGCCTACATTATGTACGTGCACCTGTGTAGTGCAATGCCCTCGGAGCTCAGAAAAGGGCATTGGATTCTCTTAGAACTGGAGTTACAGACAGTTGTTAGCTACCATGTGGGTGCTGGGGATCGAACCCAGGCCTTCTGAAAGAGCAGTCGATGCTCTTAATCGCTGAGCCATCTCTCCAGCTCCACTTTCTAATATATATTCTCTTACTAATAGATACACTAATATGATTAAGAATATTTCCTTTAACAATTCAAATCTTACATAAAATTACACCATTATTATAAATCATATTTTATTTAATTATTCCTCTGAAGTATTTTTGTTACACTTTATTTAATTAATTATTTATTTATTATTTTTGAGGATGACGAAGCATGGCACAGTGTTGCATGTGGAAGTCAGGACACCTTGCAGGAGTTAGTTCTCCTTCCACCATGTGGGTCCTGGGAATTGAACTCAGGTAGTCAGACTCGGCAGCAAGCACCTCTGTCTACTGAGCCATCTCATTGGCCTTTCTGGAATCTCAAGTAATTTTAAAGGTTTCCAAGTTTTTATAAAATCTGAATTGCTCTTGTATATTAGCTTACTGAGAGCTTACAGTTTATCAATGGAATGTTGCAATATCCTCTAGGCTCCACCACCATATATTATTTTAATAAAAGCTACTTGTTAGTTGCCAGGGATATCATATCTGTAAAGTGAGCTTATTGGACTTTTCAAAAATTGCTTTCATTATAACATCAATTATGTAGTTAATCTAAGCTTTTAGAATCTTTGTAATCAAGATGCTGGATTCACTGTCAGTACTGTATCCCCTCCCTATTTTGCCTGTGCAATCAGCCTGTTTTGGGCAGTCTGCTCCTTACATTTCCGTTGGCATCCACTCTGACCACCAGACCCAGAATAGCTGCCTGGCATTCTGCATGTACAACAAAAACGGCTGGCATAAACACATTGACCTTCTCATGACACCTGACGTAGGTGGTTTGTATACATAATCATGGCCACAGCCTGCCTGGCTTGTTCAAAGTCATGAAACAAGTGTGGGTTTGGTTACAACTTAGAGTCACTCAGTTTCTAGTTTGGGGTTGACCTTAACAACACCAATGTAAACTACTTTTGTTTTCCTTCAGTAAGTACTGTAAATATTGCCTCAAATTTATAAAGCACATTGTTTATGAAAAATTTGCATCAACATAATGGTACTCTCTTTAACAAGTTGCTTTACAGCTGGGACATATTCATATATTTAAGAGCTACATGATAGCACATCTTCCTGGACTGTCAATTTTACTCTATTACTTGGGAGAAAATATACCAAGACTAAACAAATATTAAGATATTTGAAAAGTATGCATTGTTCACACATAGTTTAAAAGTATGATCCTTCAAAAAGTTAAATCTTGAGCCAAGCATAGTGATACATGCCTTTAATCCCAGCACTCTGGAAGCAGAGGCAGGCAGCTCTCTGTGAGATCAAGGCCACCCTGGTCCAATAGTGAGTTCCAGGCCAGCTGGAGCTACAGGGAAAACCCTATCTCAAAAGAGACCGAAAAAAAACTTGAGCCAAATAGTGATACATGCCTTTAATCCCAGCACTCTGGAAGCAGAGGCAGGCAGCTCTCTGTGAGATCAAGGCCACCCTGGTCCAATAGTGAGTTCCAGGCCAGCTGGAGCTACAGGGAAAACCCTATCTCAAAAGAGACCGAAAAAAAAAAAAAGTTAAATCTTGATACTTGAAAGTTCACATTTATTGTTGCACTACTCAAAAAATCTAGGAAATGGAACCAGCCTAGATGTGATGTTCAACAACAAAGGAATGGATAAGGAAAACATGGTACATATATTCAATGGGGAAATTTTTCAGCCACACACACAAAAAATGAAATTATGGGGCTAGAGAGATTGCTCAGTGTTTAAGAACACTGTCTGCTCTAGCAGAGGACCCAGGTTCGGTGCCCAACACCCACCTGGCAGCTCAGAGCCATCTATAACTCCAGTTCAGCATCTTTTTCTGGCTTCTGCAGGCACCAGGCACACATGTGATACATATACACACATGCAGGCAAAACAGTCATACACATACGAATAAAAGAAATAGTTTTTAAATTTTTTTTTATTTATTTATTTTTATTTTACGTGTATGAATGTATTGCCTGCATGTACGTAAGTGCACCCTGTGTCACGCATGCAGTGCCACGGAAGACAGAAAAGGGCATCAGATCCCCTGGAACTGGAGTTATGGACAGTTGTTAGCCACCATGTGGGTGCTGGAAGTTGAACCCAGGTCCTCTGCAAGAGCAGTCAGTGTTCTTAACTGCTGAGCCATCTCTCCAGCCCCAAATAAATAATTCTTTAAAAAAGAAATTATGACAATTGCATGAAATGGATGAAAATGAAAAATTACCCTAAATAAAAAGTGTTCCTTATATTTAAAAAAAATCCAACTGCATTCAAATCTTTAAGTAATCATGGTGCCACACAGCTGTAGTCCCAGCACCTGGGAGGCAGAGGCAGGTGGATCTCTGTGAGTTCAAGGCCAGCCTGGTCTACATAGCGAGTTCCAGGGCAGCTGGGGCTACAGACAGGCATTGTCTCAAAAAGACAGAAAGAAAGAAAGAAAGAAAGAGAGAGAGAGAGAGAGAGAGAGAGAGAGAGAGAGAGAGAGAAAGAAAGAAAGAAAGAAGAAAAGAGCAGTTTCCCCAGATAAGCTGTGTGCTGGACCAGGAGCAGTGGTGACAAAGTGTGAGTGCTCCAAGATTGCATTTGTTGCTAGTGCTGGGGAATTCTAATTCTCTATATGTTTATCTTCTTAGTAAGATTCTCAGCTAAATACATTTTACTACTTATTCAACCAAAGACAATGTGAGAAAAATCTTTTCTTAAAAAAAGATGGCCAGGCATGGTGGCATGCACCTTTAATCCCAGCACTTGGGAGGCAAAGCCAGGCAGATTTTTGTGAGTTCAAGGCCAGTCTGGTCTACATAGTGAGTTCAGGTCAGCTGGGGCTACAGGGAGACCCTGTCTCAAAAAGACAAAAAAAAAAATAAAAGGATGTACTTAGACCAGGCGTGGTAGCACATGCCTTTAATCCCAGCACTCACGAGGGAGAGAGGCAAGTGGATCTCTTGAGATTGAGGTCACTCTGGCCTACTTGGTGAGTTCCAGGCAGCCTGGGAATAGGAAGGCCTTTGTCAAAAGATAAAATAAAATAAAATAAAATAAAATAAAATAAAAACCAATAAGACCCCATACAGCCTGACCGGCTAATGTGTGGTGGAACTGGCAGTGCTTATAAACTGGCACAGGTCTGAGCAGTAATCTGAGTCCAGCACCAACAGTAACACATGAAATGCTAGACAAACGGGGAGATTTACTTCAGAAAAGCACACAAGCCCTGCCCACGGGACTGGGGAGAGGATGTCAGATCTCCTGGAATTGGAATTAGAGGCTATTGTGAGCAGCCTGATATAGGTGCTGGGAACTGAAGCCAGTTCCTCTGCATGAGCAGAAAGAGCTCTTAACTTCTGAGCCATCTCTCCATCCTCATGTGAGAAATCTTTTTAATTTTTTTTTACTTTTATTTCCTTATGTGTAGGAGTTTTTTGCCTCTGTGTATGTAAGCACATCTGTCCATGCAATGCTCTCAGAGGTCAGAAGAGGACCTGATATAGGTGCTGGGAACTGAAGCCAGTTCCTCTGCATGAGCAGAAAGAGCTCTTAACTTCTGAGCCATCTCTCCATCCTCATGTGAGAAATCTTTTTAATTTTTTTTTACTTTTATTTCCTTATGTGTAGGAGTTTTTTGCCTCTGTGTATGTAAGCACATCTGTCCATGCAATGCTCTCAGAGGTCAGAAGAGGACCTGAGATCTCCTGGAACTGGAGGTATAGACAATTATTAGTTGTCATGTGGGTGCTGGGAACTGAACCCATGTCTTCTATAAGAGCAGCCAGTGCTCTTAACCACTAAGCCATCCCTCTCACACCCCATATGAGAAATAGCTTTTGACAAGACCATAGTGATAGGTTTTATTAGTAATTGCAGAGGGGGGAGGTGAGGTACAAGAGGGGCACCAAGTAACTGCTAATGGGGATGGGACTTCTTGAAGTTGAGAATGGGCGAAAATTCGATCATGGTGATGGTAGACCACTTTGGCAAAAAAAAATTTAAATATTTTTCTCATTTTCCAACTAAATATAGCATTAATTGGGAAATAAATTTTATTAAATAATAATATGAAAAATACTCTTCTAATAAATACAGATACATATTTAGGTTACAACTCTTGGTGTAGTTCAACATTTAAAAGCAAAAATTCAAATCAAACAAACAAACCTTACATCTACATCATCCCCTTTTGTTAAACTTCTATCAAGTTTTTTTTCTACCTGGTATTGTATTTTGGGTAATTTTTCTTAGGAAGAGACTGTGGTATACATATGCATATATGAAAATATTTGAATCACAGTAATTGTTGTTTCTTCAAATGAATACATTGTGAAATAAAGGCTGGAGACTTGACAATTAAATCCTACAGGCTGAATTATTTCCAAGGCCCTGGTGGCTTCACTGAAAAACATTCATTCCTCAGAAAGCAAAGAAAACCTTGAGAACATCAGGCTTAACTGCCACGGTTGCTTGCCTGTCATGATTTATTCAGTGGTTACTCAATGATTTACTCAATCAAGTTCATCTGATCTACTGGAGAACTTTTTTATGTGCTTAAGAGAGCGCATTTAGAGACAGCCCAAGAGGGTGGGTTTCAACCTCCATTGGTGTAGCTGCTCTGATGTCAGCCAGAAAGTATCTAGTTCTGGCCTCCCTCTGGCCTCCCTCTGGCATAGGGGCTGAGAACACAGGGGACTACCTGAGAGCGCCTGGGTCCTGCCTCAACATGGTGAAGGAAGCCTGAGTGTACCTGACTGGAACCTGAATTGGGCTTCTGTGGGTACTCCTGAATAGCTGATCTAAAGCCATCATTCCCTCCAAATTAAACCTGAGAGAACCTAAATCCTGTACCAACCAGCTTTACATAACCAATAAAGAAAGGATCTAGGCACCCTGATAATACAAACAGAAGCATACTTCAACTGAATTCTGATATCAGAATCAGAAACAACAAAAGAAATTCACATGCCAAAATCACAAGGAAAGAATAAAAAAATGGAAGCCAAAACAGTATGTCCCCACCAAACTCTACCAATCCTGTAGAAGAGTTCTACATGGAGAACCCCCTAGAAGTAACACAGGACACTGAATTAAAAAGACCAATCATAAACATGATAAAGGAATTCAACAAATTTAAAGAACACACGAACAAAGAAACCAAAGAACTAAAAGAAGATAGGGATACATTTCTGAATGGATTCACAAAAGAGATAGAAACACTCTTCAGTTTTCTTCAACACTGCCTGAGTTTTCTTCAAAACTCAGGCAGAAATGAAGAAGGAAGTGCAAAACTCAATAAGCCAACTTGAAACAACAGAGGAAAGCCTCACCTCTATGAGTGAAATGGAAAACAGAATATCAACAATTGAAGAATTGGACCACTCAAGCAAAGACTATGGAAAAAGTAAAAGAACACAGAAAAAGAATATGCAAGAGATGTGGGACACCATGAAAAGACCAAATCTACAGATCATAAGAATAGAGAAAGGAGAAGAATTTCAGGTTAATGGTGTTGACCAGTAATTAAACAGGATTGTAGAAGAGAATTTCTCAAAATTAAAGAAAGACATTCCCATACAAATACAGGAAGCACATAGAACACCAAATAGACAGGATCTAAAAAGAAACTCGCCATGACATATTGTAGTAAAAACACTAAATGTACAGAACAAAGAGAGAATACTGAAAGCAGCAAAAGAAAAACAACAAGTCACATACAAAGGAAAGCCCATCAGAATTACAGCTGACTTATCAGTGCAAACTATGAAAGCCAGAAGAGCCTGGACCAAGGTATTTCCAGTTCTACATGACAACAGATGCCAGCCCAGAATACTTTACCAGCAAAAATGTCTATTATAGTTGAGGGGGAAAGAAAAATCTTCCATGACATGAATAGCCTGAAAGAATACATGTCCACAAAACCAGCCCTTCAAAGAATACTTGAAGCAATACAGAGAGGGGAGAGAAAACAACTATATGCAGGGGCAACAAAACAAAATAAATAAAGGTATAATTGAGGAAACACAAAATTAGAGAACAAAAACAGCAATCAAAATAATGACAACCAATACACATCTTTCAATAATAACCTTAATTATCAATGGACTGAAATCCCCAGTCAAAAGACACAGGCTAAATTAATGGATTAAGAAACAAAATCCATCTATTTGCTGTCTGCAAGAAACCCATCTCACTTTCAAAGACAGGTACTACCATAAGGTAAAAGGATGGAAAAGAATATTCTCAGCAAATGGTACTAAGAAACAACCAGAAGATTGCAATTCTAATGTCTGACAAAATGGACGTCGAAGTAAAACTAATCAGAAGAGATAAGGAGGGTCACTTCATTCTGACCAAAGGAACAGTTAACCAAGATGATATTACAATCCTTAATATATATGCACCAAACTCTGGTGCACCCAAATTCAAAAAAACAACACTACAGGACTTTAAGACACATATTAACCACATTTCAGGAATAGTAGGGGACTTCAATACTCCACTGTCTCCATTAGACAGGTTAACTGGACAAAGAATAAACAGAGAGACGTCTGTAAATGACACCACCACTTATCAAATGGACCTTACAGACATCTTTGAATGTTCCACCCAAACACCAAAGAATACACTTTCTACTCAGCACCCCATGTAACTTTTTCAAAAATTGACCACATACTGGGCCACAAAACAAACCTCAACAAATACAAAAGTAAATTGAAATAATTCCATCCATTCTATCAGACCACAATGCAATAAAGCTCAAACTCAACACTGGACAAAGCCCAAGTCACTACATTAACTCGTGGCAATTGAACAACACACTCCTAAACAATCAGTGGGTTGAAGGAGAAATTAAGAAAGAAATAAAAGAATTCCTGGAATTCAACGAAAATGACAATACAATACAGCATAACCTCTGGGACACTTTAAAAGCAGTCCTAAGAGGGAAGTTTAGAGCTCTAAGTACCTACATTAAAAAATAAGAAAGAGTCCAGATAAATGACCTAACTCTGCAACTCAAGATCCTGGAAAGGCAAGAACAAATGAAACCCAAACCCAGCAGAAGAGAAGAAATAACAAAAAAAAATCAGAGCAGAAATTAATGAAATAGAAAGAAAACAATACAAAGAATCAATGAAGCTAACAGCTGGTTCTTTGAAAAGTTAAACAAGATAGACCGACCCTTAGCCCAGTTAACCAAAAGAAAGAAAGGGCAAATCCAAAGCAACAAAATCAGAAATAAAAAGGGAAACATCACAACAGACACCAAAAAGATCCAGAACATTATAAGGGAATATTTTAAAAAACTGTACACTATAAAATTTGAAAATCTAAAAGAAATGGATGGATACCTAAATTCATGGGAACCACCAAAGTTAAACCAAGAAGACATCAACAGTTTAAACAGACCCATAACATAAAAGGAATTTGAAACAGTAATACAAAGCCTCCCAACTAAAAAATAGCCCAGGCCCAGATGGATTTACAGCAGAATTCTACCAGATATTTAAAGAAGACTCCAACCAATACTACTTAAATTATTCAAAATGATAGAAACAGACTGAGAACTCCCAAATTCCTTCTATGAGGCCAGCACCACTCTAATACCCAAACCTGGCAAAGACACAATCAAAGAAGAAAACTATAGACCCATATCCTTAATGAACATAGATGCAAAAATTCTCAACAAAATACTTGCAAACCACATACAGACACACATCAAAAAGATCATTCACCATGATAAAGTAGGCTTTATTCCTGAGATGCAGGACTGGTTCAATATACCCAAGTCAATAAATGTCATTAATCATGTAAATGGACTCAAAGACAAAAACCACAAAATCCTCATGACATATTTCACAGAATTAGAAAAAAGTCATCCTTAAAAATCAAACGGAAGTACAAAAAACCCCAGATGGACAAAGCAACCCTGAGCAAAAAGAGCAACACTGTGGTATTGCTATACCAGACCTCAAAGTATACTACAGAGCTATAGTCATAAAAATAGTGTGACATTGGCACAAAAATAAATGCATAGATCAATGACATTT
>NW_008336314.1:1935797-1937669 GCF_000622305.1 Nannospalax galili
CACGGAATTAGAAAAAAAAAAATCCTTAGATTCATATGGAAGCACAAAAGACCCCAGATAGCCAAAGCAACCCTGAGCACAAAAAGCAATGCTGGGGAAATTACTATACCAGATCTCAAAATATATGACAGAGCTATAGTCATAAGAACAGTGTGGGTACTGGCACAAAAATAGACACATAGATCAATGGAACATCATTGAAGGTCCAAAACTGAATACACACAATTTCAGCCACCTGATATTTGACAAAGGTGCCAAGAACACACAATGAAGGAAAGACAGCATCTTCAACAAATGGTGCTGGTAAACTGGCTCTCCACCTGTAGAAGAATGAAACTAGATCCTTATCTTTCACCTTGCATAAAAGTCAACTCCAAATAGACCAAAGACCTCAGTGTGAAACTGGAACCCTGAAACTATTAGAAGAAAATGTTGGCAGTAACTTACAAGATATAGGTATAGGAAAGGATTTTCTAAATCAGATAGCAATTGCTCAGGAATTAAGGTCAGCAATCAGCAGGTGGGACCTCAACTTCTGTAGAGAGAAAAAATATATATCAAAAAGTGAAGAGAAAACCCACAGAATTGGAAAATATCTTCACCAATGACACATCTGACAGGGGTTTAACATCCAGAATATAGAAAGAATTCAAAAAACAAAGAATTGAGAAAACAAATGACCCAATTTAAAAGATGGGCTAAAGAACTAAACAGAGAGTTCTCAAAGGAAGAAATAAAGATGACTAAGAAACTTCTCAAAAAGTGTTCAACATAGTAATTAGGGAAATAAAAATTAAAACCACCCTAAGGTATAACCTTACCCCAATCAGACTGGCTAAGATGAAGAGAACAAATGATAAAAAATGCTGGCGAGGATGTGGAGAAAGGGGAACATTCATTCACTGCTGGTGGGATTGCATACTCATGCAACCTCTATGGAAAACAGTGTGGAGAACTCTTCAAAACCTAAAAATGAACCTACCATATGACCCAGTTATACCACTCCTTGGCATATACCCAAAGGACTCATCTTATTGTAGAGACACTTGTACAACCATGTTCTTGCTGCTCTTTTCACAATAGCTAAGAGGTGGAAGCAACCTAAGTGCCCCTCAACTTATGGAATGGTTAACAAAAATGTAGTATATTTACACAATGTTCTATTCAGCAGTAAAGAAAGATAAAATAATGAAATTTGCAGGAAAATTGATGGATCTAGAAACTGTTATACTAAGTGAAGTAACAGACTCAGAAAAATATAAGATGTATGTTCTCCCTCATATGTGGATCCTAGCACCAAATCCTTTCAAATTCCAGGTTCTTTTAGTAAGATGATACTATACGGCAGTCCCTTCTGTATGAAAAAGTACCATCATTACGAATTCAGCTGAGCGTGATTGCTAAACATCATCACAATCAGGCTTGTTGACAGTTGTGCTCATTCATTAAAAGAGGGCCAGGCAGGGTCATTGGACCCTCACCAGATTATCCAGCCACTCTTCCCAGACAACTGCACAAAATTTGGCCCTAATTACACATGGCCTCCTGGATTTGAGGAGGGTTAAAGTCTACAATCTAGGGACGGCTAGGAAGAGAAGGCATTACCCATGTTGGGGAAAGGCTTTCCAGTGTGCATATCCTCAGGTCATACATACACCTCAGCAACCCCTCAGTTATCTCACTAAGTAAGCTCAATAAATTCATTGGTTCCCCAGTAAAACTTTAATCAAACATTGACTTGACACTAGAACCTTAAAAGAGCATAAGCATTGCTTAGCATCCCCAGGAAAAGAAGTCTCAGATGGAAAATTTATTTGTTAATGCTATTATGTCTCATAATTATTCTTTTAAAAAAAAGAAAATGAGAACGTA
>NW_008336314.1:1938454-1939306 GCF_000622305.1 Nannospalax galili
ACCAAAAGGAAAGTATAACCAAAGAGTAAAGTCATCAGCATATTTCTTTAAGAGTTCAAGGGATTACACTTCCCAAACATTAGGCATAAGTCTATATAAAAAGTTATTTAGATGATTATTTTTCATTGATGATTTTGTTCCTAACCAGGAAGTGCTGCTCAGATATAAGACTTCAAATCTTTGTCTCCAACACTGTAGTGCCCACCTGTAGCTAAGGGAGACAACCATTATTCTAAAATGATGGATGAATTCTAACCGCTCTAACATCTATCAAAATACCTGAAAGCAAATTCTGAAACCATCACTCTCGAGTCCAGCCTTGGAATACAAAAGAAAAATGAGGAGAAACCCAATAGAAGGATGCCTTTGGAAGCCCTGGTCAAGAAATTCCAATGGACTCTCATATGAATATTTGAAAACTGCCCTGTTCTGACTTTTTTCTAGTTCCCTGTCTAGAACTTGTAATGCTGATTGCTCTTGCTTTTACTTCTTCTTCACATCTCCTATTCACCAGTCAAGGACTTTATTTTCCCCCTACAGATAAGGGTTATGCAATTTGGGAGTCTTTTAGATAGACCCACTGAAGGGGCACTCCAGTTGCCTCACCCCATGTCCCCGTTCAGCATGGAAGAAGCCCGAGTGGTCTGTGTCCTGATTCCCTATTGGTAATTTGGGTAACCTCTTCAGAGGATGGTGTGATAAGACTAGGAGGCAGGAATTGGCTAGGCAGTTAGGGTAAAAAGACCCCGAAGAAAAGTAGCCAGTTTCTTGACTAAAACTCACAATGTCCGTGGGCCTCTTAGCAACATACTCCATTCCAAAGGACAAAATGTCAAAAATATTTGAGATCTT
>NW_008336314.1:1939526-1955830 GCF_000622305.1 Nannospalax galili
ATTATCAGAAAAAAAGTAATCCAGAGATATGGGAGGAGTTGGAGGGGAGGGAGTGGCCATGGATTTGATCAGAACACCTTATATGCATGTATGAAATTCTCAATAAATTATTTTTTAAAGAAAGCACATTCCATTTCATTTACATTTCTCAAAATGCCTGTGTGATGTTTTTCCTTAATTCTGTAATCCTAGCATATATAAATTTTACAAGTCTAAATCAACCCCTCCTCTAATGTGCATGAATGGACATGAACTTTAGCATGCTGGCTTTTTTTTTCCAAGTAAAACATTTGAACGAAGTAATCCTACCTATAAGTAAACCAAATCATTTGATAAAATTGGTAGTACTGAAATTGCGGATATCTAAAAACAGAAACCTATAACCTTAGGAATCTTGAATGATATAAATACTATGACTGAGAGCATTTTTAACCACAGAGTTTTTGTTTTTATACTTAGACATTTAAAAGGTTGTTGAGTTGCTCTCCTGGTCCCTACTAAAATGCTTATGTTTCATGAACACACAATTTACAACCCATGCTTTTTGTTTGTTTGTTTGTTTGTTCTTTTTCCTAAATGAATCCATATTTGTAACCCACTTGTAATGCCTGGTTCTATTTCCAGTCGAAGAACTAAATACTGTCTCTGAGGAATGATAGCAATTCTATACTGTTTGTTTACAAGTTTGTCTGATGGTGAGTCAGAAGTCTACAATTTTGTTAATACAAACCTTCTCAGTTTGATTTAACAATCTGAAATAATTTCCTGTCTTATCTCTCAATCTTTACAATCTAAGAAAAGCAACCAACCCCAATATTCTGTTGTGTCCTGTCTGCTACAAACTGACACTGTGTATTTCACAGAAAAAAAAATCTTTTGTAATCTGTTAAATTATACTGTCTTTTCACAAAAATCTGATTTGGGGTTAAATCATGATTCACAATGTTGCCTGTGCCTGGTGAAACATGGCTAACCTAATTACCACTAAATCAACGTCCTTTCTGCTGATAGGCTAGGACTAAGAAATAAATTGCCTTCGGGTGAGTGGTGACAACAAACCTCAGTGATGAGGATGACTGCCAGACAAATCCACTAAGATCGACCCAAAAGAAACCACATCCACTGAAGGAGAAACAGGGAGAGCACATCTTTTTTTCATTTTACTTAGACCATTCTCAAACAAAATCCAGTGTAACTGGCATTATGACTGCCAAAATACAGGATTTATTCATGAAAATATTTAAGGAGCATTTTTTAAAAGTTCTTTTGGTAATCTAAGGAATCAGGGTTTAAAAAATAATAATAGGAATATAAAATGAGTTACAAGCAATAACCAAAAATATGGAAATAAATAAGGAAAGACTATGTTCCTCTAAGAAATAGAAGATTGGTGTACATAGATTCAGAAAAGCATTGTTAAAAATAGCTTGAGTTACCTGTCTTGTCTGGTTATAGTTGCCAAATTCATGAATTCACCAGTTCTCCAATTAACTTAATCTATATGGAAGGTTCCAAATACGAAATGTCAAAACTACTTTTTCATTGAATTTTTGTGTATTTCATACATAAAATCATCTTCATACCCCATTCCCCTTTGGCACCCTCCCATAGCCCCCTCCACTGGAGTTCATATGTTCTATCATTTGTGTTAAGGCCTATTATGTAAAGTTAGTGTCCCAAGCTGTCCCTCAGTGCAAGTTCATCCACTGGGGTTTAGTCAGCCTATGTAGAGTCTCTCCCTTCAAGAAGATCAGCTTTTCCTCTCCCAGCAGTAATCACTTTTTTTAAAGAACACTTTCACACAAATTGATGTAAACTCTGATTAATACATAAATGTAAATGTATATACATTTATAAATGTAAATTTCTAAAATTATGAACAAAATAGATAATATAACTAGGAAAATATTGATGAATAAAGAAATTATTAGTGTTCAGTAAGAAGCAATTTCCAAAAAGTTAAGGAACATGTCTGTCTCATTCTAATAAGCAACCACACTGACAGGGAATTAGTGGATATGTGAGTAATATTTGTTAGGCTCATTTAAGTCTTTGCTCTGCCTCTATTTAATCTCTTTGTTAAACCCAAAGCCCCAAAGTAATTCTTACTATGGCCTCCAAACACTCTCTCACCAATGATTTTTCACCCACAGTGCATGAAAATGCAACCCAAAGTATTTTCATGTGGGGTTCTAGAACACTTGAGTGGGTTGACCGCCCCCCTTCTCATTTTCCTGTTCTCTCCCTTCCCACCACCTCCCCTTCCAGTAGTCAAAGTTTGCTTCACTTCTCTCTGTTCCTTAAAGTCACCGAAATGTCCCTGCCTTGGAGCCTTTGCATTTGCTTTTCCCTCTGTGGATTCTTCTTCCTTTAGCTTTTCTTCCTTTGGCTTTGTCTTCTTAATTTTCAGGGCTCATCTCAAATGTCACATTTCAAAAAGAACTCCCTTGAAAATCTTGATCAGTCCATACTCTAATACCTTATTGCATTTCATTTTCTCCATATCTATATATTTTTAGGGGCTGTAGAGATGGCTCAGCAGTTAAGAGCACAGACCTCTTTCAGAGGCCTCAGTTTCAGTTCCCAGCACCTGCATGGTGGCTAGTACCCATCCTTAACTCCAGTTCCAGTGGATCTTATGCCCACTTCTGGCCTCTATTGGCACCAGGCTCGCATGTGGTACACTTGTGTACATTCAGGTAAAACACTCATACACATAAAATTAAAAGAAATAAAATGTATATTAGGGTGGAGAAATAGATCAGCAGTTAAGATCACTGGCTGCTCTTACAGAGGACCTGTGTTCAGTTCCCATCACTTACATGACAACTAGCAACTGTCTGTGACTCCAGTTCTAGGGGATTGGGTGCCCTTCTGGCCTCAGAGGGGTTTGCACAACATGGGTGCACTAACATACATGCAGACAAAGCACTCACACACATAAAATAAAAATAAATCATTTTTAAAATCATTTACATATTTGTACACTTTCTTAGTGCTGGTTGGCTCTGTCAACTTGACACGAACTAGAGACACCTGGAAAGAGGGAATCTCAACTGTGGAATTATATCCATCAGACTGGACTCTGAGCATGTCTGTGGGGCATCTTTTTTATTGTTAATTGATATAGAAGGCCCAACCCATTGTGGGTGGTGCCATCTCTGGGCAGTGGGCCTTGGCTGTATAACAGAAGATAGCTGAGCCTTCCCTGACCTCCCTCAGTGATAGATTGTGACCTGGGAGTTGAGTTTTAAGATGAAATAAATGCTTTCTTTCTCCCAAGTTGCTTTTGGTGAGTGTTTAATCATAGCAACAGAAAAGCAAACTCAAACCGTACCTCTTTCAATCATTTTAAGAGATTCCAAACTGAAAAAACCCTGCATTTTCCACATCTGTCCTAGCTCTAGAACAGTTATAGCAGCACATTGTGCATACCTGATAAAGTCACTCTGTCAGTGGCCATCAGGTGTGGGCTGGAGACAAGATTCCACGCTGGCTTTAGGGGCTGGACAGATGGCTCCTTAGCAGCCTGAGGAGTTCTTTTCAGAGACCTCTACTCAAGAGAAGCCATGATTCTTGGCTTCCCCCAGAAAAGAATTTCAGGATAAGCCTACAGCAGAATTGGAGCTTATTAGAAAGAGATTATAACAGATTTAATCATGAGGGATATAACAGAGAAGTGCCTTAGCAGGAGCCATGCATACAGTTTTGGTAGCTCTCGAGTCACTTCCCAAAGGGTTGCTAAGAAATCTTTTCTGTCTTTCTTTCCTATTTATTATTATTATTATTATTACTATTATTATTTTGCAACAGATTTTAGGATGGTTTCCTGAGGGTCCTTAAATAAGATTACAATCTGATAAGAAAACCGTGGAACAAAAGTCACACAAGGTGATTAACACATGTCTTTTACTATAAGTGGAGTTCTTGTGAGAGCCCTAAAAAATTACAGGTACAGAGCTGTGAAAGGAGAAAAACCATACTTGAGGGTCATATACAGTTAGGCCTTAAGCAAAGTTCACTGCTATTTTAACCTTTTTATTTGAAGTATCTCTATATAAAAAGAATATTGTCTTTACATAGGCAACCTTCACAGCAAATGTTAATTGTGCTGAAATGTTTGACTCTCAACTGGTATGTGATTTCAATCAGACTCCTAGTCGAAAAGATCCCTTTCCATCCTCCTTAGCACTGCCCCACACGGACAATATTTCCTTTTCATAGGAATATTTCAAATAAGAATGTTAAAAGCAATAAGGCCTGAACTTACATGACCTTTGAGTATGGCCTCACTCCTTTACCAGGTTTTCTGGGAATCTCACCAACAATATGATAAACTTTTGTTTACAGTAACAGAATGTAGATAACTTGATCAAGTGCCTGTGATGCAACCATGACCACCAGAAGTGGTTCTTTTTTAATTTTGCATGTGTATGAGTGTTTTATCTGCATGTATGTAAGTGCACTGTGTGTATGCAATGCCCACGGAGGCCAGAAGAGAGCATCAGATCCTCTAGAACTGGAACTATAAATGGTTGTTAGCCACCGTGTGGGTGCTGAGAACCAAGCCTGAGTCTTCTGCAAGAGCAGCCAGTGCTCTTAACCACTGAGCCATCTCTCCAGCCTCATAATCTCTTAATAAATATCATCTCTCTGTTTTATACTGACTCAGCATCCAGAATTTTTTTTCCTGTGGTGAAGTCAAGAATCCTGGTTTCAGTTAGACCGGCTGCCCATACCTTTAATCCCAGCATTCAGGAGGCAGAGAAAGGCAGATCTCTGTGAGATATCAAGGCCAGCCTGGTCTACATAGTGAATTCCAGGCCAGATGGGGCTACAAGGAGACCTTGTCTCAAAAAAATAAATAAACGCTGTAGATGGCTGCATGGAGCTGTACCTCCAGCTCCTGTTCCACCGCCACTGATATCTTAAGGTAAGCTCAGTTCTTACAGGGCCTTTAAAAATGTTTTTTAGATTTCTACAACTACAAGCAAATAAATGCACATAAATGTATTTAGAATTTACAAGCAAGTAACTACCGTCCTGGGAGGAATGCAAGGCATGATGCTGTCACTAGAGCTTTCAGGGTAAAAGTCTGAGCTCCAGGAGCCTCAACAAGCTGTGCGTGCCTCCCAGTCCCCATACACCGATTAAAGAAATGAGTAACGACAAAAGCAGAGAGGATGCTTATTGACTGTGACCACACTGAAAAGGGGAGCAAATAAAGGGGATCAGTGACCACCACCCCCAGTCCATCTTCAAGGTACTGACATAAGGTTTAGGCTTACATATACAGAAAGAGGTATGCACAATTAAGCAGTCCTAGTAAGGGTGTCCTGTCATTGACTGCTTACTGTCTCGGCCCTGCCTGTCCTGAAGGGTGGGCTGATAAGGGGTTAAATTTACTAATCTGTCCGTTGCTGAGGGTGCAGCCTTGCCTTCATGGATAATTGTTCTCATCTGAGAGGATGGTCTGCCCGGAGAGGTTTTGTTCTGGAATTGAAGGTGACTGAAAAGGAAAGCTTAAGACAGTAATTTATCTCTGCATCTTCCGCCTAAGTACAGGAACAAAATGAAGACACAGATGTCAGTCTTTCATCTCACTCTTAGTTTCCTGTGGGCACAAGTGAAGAGTCAAACAGTTTTTAGCAAAAGCAGTTTCTAACTGCCTGTTACAATACTGTAGAACCCGCCTCTACTAATACTGGCATAGATAAGATCCTAGACAAGGAATATTGTATGTAGTTATAAGAAGCCCAGAGCTGGGCTGGAGAGATTGCTCAGCAGTTAAGAGTGCTGGCTGTTCTTGTAGAAGACCTGGGTTCAAATCACAGCACCCACACGGTGATTAACAACTGTCTGTAACTCCAGTTCCAGGGGATCTGATGCCCTCTTCTGTCTTCCCATGGGCATTGCATGACACAGGTGTACTTAAACACATGCAGGCAATATACTCATACACATAAAAATATATATATAAATAATAAATAAATAAATAAATAATAAATAAATAAATAAATAGATAAATAAATTGGTGTGGTGACATATGCCTTTAATCGCAGAACTCAGGAGGCAGAGGCAAGTGGATCTTTGTGAGCTTGAGGCTAGCCTTGTCTACATAACAAGAATTAATAAAGGCACAGAGCCTGGAGGTGCCAGTCTCAAGGACAAGTACTCCTTTCTGTTCTTAGTTGCTCATGTATAAAATGCTGTAACTCACTGTCTCACTGGGCACCAAGTGGTTATATCAAGTCTCCTTCTTATAACCCTCTTCTTTGATACTGTCCTCTGTGAAACAATAAAAGAATTATGAGCATTCCTGCATTCTTCCAAGAGCCCACGTTTCAGAAGATCCTCAATCCATTAACCTACAGCTGACACCAGGTTCCTCAACAATGAACATTCTCTATACTCTTTCTTAATATTTTATTTTTTTGAGTATATCGCCTGCATGTATGTAAGTGCACCATGTGTGTGCAATGCCCAAGGAGGTCAGAAAAGAGTGTCTGACCCCTTGGAACTGGAGTTAGAGACAGTTGTTAGCTGCCATGTGGGTGTGAACCTAGGTCCTTTGCAAGAGCATCCGGTGCTCTTAATTGCTGAGCCATCTCTCCAGCTCCGTTTTTTCTATGCTTTGAACAAATATATTTTCTAAGAAAGTGCAATGGCCTGGTGCAGCTTTCTTAACCCCTCTATTTTATAACAAAAGAAATATTAAGGAGAAAAAATTGTGTATTAATAGTTTCATTTGCTATAGTTTTTTGAGAATTCTTTTTCTGCCTTTTTTACCTTTCAATCTATTACTGTATGTCTTTGATTGTGTTTTGTTCTTAGTGTGTGTAATTTCCAAAAACATTTCTCAGCAACCTTAGTTATTTTTTAATAGATGGTTTCAACTTCATGGAATTTGCTAGTCCACCCCTCATTATACTGCTTCAGACTTTGACTGATAGAGGAAATAGCCAGTCTGACTAGTGCACTGGGCACAGGCTCCCTGATCACTGGGATCACTAACACCTAATGCTTCTCTAATTATAGACATGTCTCATTCCTGGCCATTTAACTGCCTCACCACAGGGAGTGACTCCACATCCTGACTGGAAGCCTACCTTCATTAGCTTAAACTATACATCATAAGCTTCTGGTTTTACAATAACCCAAGGGCCCTCCCTCCTAGGACTATAGCAATGTGACATTCTTCATATTTGAACATGGAGACAGATAACGATTTATGATTTCCAACTTAAAAATGAGAAGACAAGGTATAAGGCTTTTTAAGGGGTTGTTTATACAAATAACAGGAATCGGGAATTTTGTCCTATCTTCCTCAAAAGGCTTATGGTTTCTCAAAACTCTTAATGCTATTGAAGTTGAGTAAAAGAAGAAACTGAAAAACAAGTGAGGCAGTGCAGAAACGTCATAGTGATGCAGAATTTTAAACATCTATAACCAAAAAAAGTCACGCAAATTAGACTTTGGGGGCCTTATTCAGGAGATATTTATATTCACAATGCTAGTCACAATCACACTTGCCATCTCTTACAGAAAATCCTCAGATGTTTATTCCTGTATGAGGCACTTTAGATATTTGCTGTCTTCCAGCTTATATTCCCTTAAGCACTGCAAGGTAGATTACCTTAATTATATAGGGAAAAAAACTATGGTTCATAAAGCATTCGGTAAATTAACAAGTACACATAAACTGTGGCATAGCTGAAATTTGAACTCTTCGCTTCACTTGATTGTGAATGCTACGCATTCTCACTGAATCTACGCTGTCTCTTTTGTTGCCTCATGAAAACATTGTATGTAAACATTTAAGAAAGCCATGTCTAGACCTCAGCAGTTAAGAGAACTGGCTGCTCTTGTAGAGAAACTGGGTTCAGTTCCTAGCTCCCACATGAAGGGTAACAACCATCTGTAACTCCAATTCCAAGGAATCAGACATTTTCATCTGGCATCCACAGGCATTGCACACATGGATACACTTACATACATGCAAGCAAAACATTTATACACACAAAATAAAAACTAAAGAAATAAAGAATTTTTTAAAACAGTGTTCCTGCTCTGAGTTTCCATGAACATTTGGTATTAAGCTTCTATTGCATTGATAATATATTTATTAATATTATATTTATTATTTTATGTGTATGAGCGTATCGCCTGCACGTATGTAAGTGCACCCATGTCATGCAGTGCCCACAGAGATCAGAAGAGGGTTTCAGATCCCCTGAAACTGGAATTATGGACGGTTATTAGCCACGATGTGAGTGCTGGGAATCAAACCCCAGTCCTCTGCAAGAGCCCTCCATGCTCTTAACTGCTGAGCCATCTCTCCAGTCCCAACATTTATAATAATTTTATCTCAATTGAAAAGCTAATTTCTACTGAAGATTTGTAATGAGTCACAAACATGTTATTCACTTACTCTTTAAAACAATCTATATATCTTCATTCTTAGATGGAGATCTTCAAGCTTAGAAAGGTCGCATAAGCCGGGCATGATGACACAAGTCTTTAATCCCAGCACTGGGGGGCCAGAGACTGGTGGATCTTTGTGAGTTCAGGCCAGTCTGGTCTACATAGTGAGTTCCAGGCCAGCTGGAACTCTGTCTCATTTGTTGCCTCATGAGACCCTGTCTCAAAAAGACCAAAATGAGGAGGAGGAAGAAGAGGAGGAGGAGGAGGAGGAGGAGGAGGAGAAGTGTTACATAAATGGCACAGTGTTCCACTGTCATTGATGAAATTTACTTTCATTATATTGCTTCTCATGACATTTAGTCATAAATATTATGTATGGATGTATTCTTTTTTTTCTTCTTTTAATATGTATGAGTGCACCCATGTCCTGCAGTGCCCATGGAAGGCAGAAGAGGGTGTACCTACAGTCATTCATTATATTTTTGGGTACAGTACCAAACTGAGGTTGCTAAGGAGATGCCCCATTATCAGACCCAAAAGCACATGGTTTCACTGGGGTTAGTCCAGGTTATGTCCATTAATAAAAGTCATTCCCATACCCATTGATCAGAGCTGGCACAAAATAAGCATTCAACAGATATTTGTTAGGTGATGATCACTTTTAGCTACAGTTGAGTCAACCATGAGTTTATTTGATTGAATAGACTTTGTATCTGGAGAAAACCATAAGAATGTCTAAAAGTTGGTACACAAGATATGAATTCATGACTAAACCATGTCTTTAAAATTATTGTTTCAGGGACTGGAGAGATGGCTCAGTGGTTAAGAACACTGGCTGCTCTTGAAAATAACCTGGGTTCAGCCGGGTGTGGTGGCGCACACTTTTAATCCTAGCACTTGGGAGGCAGAGGCAGATGGATCTCTGTGAGTTCGAGGCCAGCCTGGTCTATACAGTGAGTTCCAGGCCAGCTGCAGTTACAGGGAGACCCTGTCTCAAAAAGACCAAAAAGAGAAGAGAAAAAGAAAGAAAAGAACCAGGGTTTGATTTCCCAGCACCTACTTCAAGGCTAGCAACCCTCTGTAACTCCAGTTCCAGAGGGTCTGAAGCCCTCTTCTGACCTCCGAAGGCATTGCATGACATGGGCATACTTACATGCAGGCAATACACTCATACACATTTTTAAAAATTACTGCTTCATACATTTTTCAAGTTACAATAAATCTTTAGGTTTTTTTTATTCCCAGTTACTTTTTATTTTTATGTGTATGAGTGCTTTGCCTGCATGTATATAAGTACACCTGTGTCATACAAAGTCCATGGAAACCAGAAGAAAGCATCAGATCCCCTAAAGGTGGAGTTACAGGTGGTTGTGAGCTGCCTGGCATTAATGATGGGAACTGAACTCAGATCCTCTGTAACAACTGTAGGTGTTCTTGTCTGAATAGTCTTACGTTCCACCTTTAGTGGAGGGAAGATTATTTTGAGCTAAGTGGAGGAAATGTGGGAAATTGTAATAATGAGTCTGTATTTTTGTTGTTGTTGTTGTCTTTTTGAGACAGGGTCTCCCTGTAGCCCCAGCTGTCCTGGAACTTACTCTGTAGACCAGGCTGGCCTTGAACTCACAGAGATCCACCTGCCTCTGCCTCCCAAGTGCTGGGATTAAAGGCGTGTGCCACCACACCCAGCTGAGTCTGTACCTTTTATTCACCTTTTGTGATCTCATAGGGCCTTTGGGCTACGGTATAATACCAGATGCAGGATGGAGCGTGCAATTCTGCCAGGCTAGTGATATGGAGGCACTATTATACTGAAGCAAAAGATACTTAGTGATATTTCTATTGGCCATGTTGGTCCAAGAATTTCTGAGTGGCCTTGTTGTAATACAAAAATTGGAGAGATGGTTCAGCGGTTAAGAGCACCTGCTGCTCTTGCAGAGGATCTCAGTTCAGTTCCCAACACTCATGTCAGGCAGCTCACAACCACATGTAACTCCAGCTCCAGGGGATTCAATGCTTCTGAGGGCATTTGCACTCAAGTGCACATACCCACACAGACACACATGCACACGCATCATTTTTTTAAAGAAAAAAAGAGAAGTTATACACTTTTCTGGTTGCATCAGCCTTTAGCCAGGATGTAGTTTGCCTATTTTCACCCTGTGCCTAGGAAAAGTACCTCAATACCACAGCTTTCAGCTGTTAGATGATGGTTAAAAATGCAATATTTAGGTTGGAGAGATGGCTCACCAGTTAAGAGCACTGGCTGCTTTTGCAGAGGACCCCGGTTCAATTCCCAGCACCCACATGATAGTTAACCGTCCATAACTTCAATTCCAGGGGAATCAGATACCCTCTTCTGGCCTCCAAAGGCATTGCATGACACAGATGCACTTCCATCCGTGCGAAGAATACACTCAAATGCATAAAATAAAAATAATAAAATATTTTAATGTAATATTCATAGAACTAACCTTTGGGAATTTCTGTCACATCTCTCACATACTAAAACATATTTTAGAGACATGAAGTAGCAGAAAAAGAAATTATTACTAAGTTTTATTTTTAGATATTACAAATGTTATTCTAAAATGTATTTTCACATTATGGAGAAAAGCATTAAATGACTTTAGCTCTCAAGGAAACAGGGAAGCGCCACAAAAATACTTTAAATAATAATAAAAGCCATCTTCAAAAGTAAATGTTATTGATAAAAAATATATAATGATGCCAAAGGACAACCAACAGTCCTTTAGATTAGTGACTCTCACAGTACGATGAATTGAAGGGAGACGGTAAGACTACTGTTTTTTAATAACGTGAAAATTTTAGATTGCTCTAATGATGGAAGTTTATATTGTCAGGGAATTATTAATTTTACTATAACAATGAAGATGAAGATAATATTCTAGTACTTTAAGTAAATCATCAGAAAATTGTCATATGTGTCAATGTTTATCAAATCTAAGGTGATCTTTCTCTAACATGTAAATAAATGCAAATATTAAGTACATAGGACTGAGTTTTGTTTTTCGTTTCAAATGCTGGACTTCAGTACAACTTGTTCCTTATATTTTTTAAATGATGAAAAATATCTGTGAAATTAAACTGCTAATTGTGCCAATTTCCATTTATCTTAACAGTAACTAAAATTTAACTATAAATGTCCTTAATTAAATACTGGCACATTGATAGCAATAGGGGAGATGAGATCAGAATGTTTGTAATTCCTATTTCTGAGGTCAGGCTCTGAGTCACTGTGGCCTGGATTCAGTGCTGCCTTTCACTCACTATTCCTGTCATCTTGGGAAGTTACATTAACCTCTTCCCCTGGCTTTTTCACTAATAAACTGGAATAAACTGGATCTCACTGACTCCAAACATCTGAGTTAAAAGTAGAAGATGATTCAGCAGCATTTAAACCCCTGGCTCCAGGTGGTCTGGGACTGAGTGTTTCACATTCTTTCTGGTGTTTGGTGGTCCAGTCTTTCCTCAGACTTCACAGGCAGATTAGTTTGTCCTTTCTGTCTAGCATATTAAGTCAGGTGGTGTGAGTATAGTTGTGTAAAACAATCTGAAAATATTTCTCTAGTCTACTATTTTAAAACCTAGGACTGAAAACTGATAAATTTATAAGGATGGGGAAAATAAGAAACTTCTAGGAAGAATGAGAAACAGAACTGTACTTTCCCTGAAATAAGCAGCAAGAAAACCAATACAATTACATGCCGCTTTCAAAGAGTTCTTTATTGGATATTACTAGGATATATATGAGACAGAGGCACATAAACATAATTCTACCCTAGCCCAAGATGTGATCTCTTTCTATAGCTTAAAATGCTATATAAACTGTGGTAGCACTCACCTTTAATCTCAGCACTCAGGAGGCAGAGACAGGCAGATCTCTGTGCGATCAAAGCCAGCCTGGTCTACATAGGGAGTTCCAGACCAACTGGGGTTACTAAGAGACCCTGTCTCAAAAAAAATAAAATAAAATAAAATAAAATGCCATATAAACTTCAATCACCTGGACTATCTTCATCTCATATTTTGTGGAATTTTTGTGCTTAGGCACAAAACTAATTAACATGAATTTTCTCTTGTTCATACAGCACTTGTTAGTTTAACTTGAAACCCAATCAAAGAACCTAGCAGGGCAGAAGACAGACATTTTTCCTTCCTTTACTTCATCACCTCTGCTTGAGAACCAACTCATTATTTTGAATGCTGGTTTACAGGGTGGGAAAGAGTCATGTTCAAATTTTAAAATATTATACACTTATTTATTTAGCTTATAATTTCTATATGGATTTTACTTCAAATTCAGTAAAACAGATGAGAAAAATCTTTATAATATCTCAGTTTAAAAAGAAGACATTATAGGATTAGCATTTCATCACTTTGCAAACCCTTAAATTACTAAATAAAGGTAATGAGTTTCAAGAGTTGATAACATCATAAAAAAGAGACAGAAACTACATCCTATTTAAAATATATGAAGCAACTGGGCTTTAATCCTAGCCCTCAGAGGACAGAGGCAGGTGGGTCTCTGTTAGTTCCAGGTCAGCCTGCTCTACATAATGAGTTCCAAGTCAGCCAGGGCTACATGGTAAGAGCCCTGTCCCAAAGCAGGAAAAAAGGAAAATAAAAGCCATGACAAAATAAAACAAATAAAATGAAGCTGGGGAGATGGCTGGGCAGTTAAGAGCATATACTTCTCTTCCACAGACCTGAGTTCGAGTCCCAGCACCCACGTCAAGCAGCTCACAACTGCCAGTTACTCCAGCTCCAGGGAATCCAGCACTCCTTTCTTACCTGTGAACGCAATAAGTGTATGCACTCACATGGCATACACTCACACACACACACACACACACACACACACACACACACATCGAGTCCCAGCACCCACCTCAAGCAGCTCACAACTGCCAGTTACTCCAGCTCCAGGGAATCCAGCACTCCTTTCTTACCTGTGAACGCAATAAGTGTATGCACTCACATGGCATACACTCACACAAACATACACACACACACATGCACACACACACCAAAAAAAATAATTATATAACACAACATACACATATGCACACACATGAACACACACTACACACATGCATGCAAACATCGTATACATATAAGCATGTGCAAACACAACACACATACACAACACGCACACAAATGCACATGCACATAGTATGCATGCACACTCACACACATGCACACACAACAAGCACATACATAAACCCATACATGCAAGCATGCACACACCCACACCAAGCTCTTAACTCTGCTCAGATGTCCCCTTCCAGAAGGGGTCTGGGGTCCAGCTGGGCTAGGAAGTTCTTGCAAAGCATGGCATGGCTAAGCTACATATGGAAATGCAAGGAAGTAAGCATATGTGTATGTATGGTGTCTGTGTTTACAAAGAAATTACCAAGAGAGTTTTAATCGGAATGATGAAGGTACAGACCGAATCTAATTAAAGAAGTCTAATAGCTAAAGACCCCCAGTTCCAAGCCCTTCGTGGATCTGATGAGGGGATGGGGCTTCCCCTGAAACTGGAACCAGGATTTCCTGTCTCTTGGGTCAAGGCTCTGCCTCAGCTCTCCACGGGTGTCAAAGGCACTCCCACACACCACAGTGACATCAGCTGAAATGAATGGAGCATCGTGGCAAACAGACAAAAATTTCACAGAAGAGAATCCAAAGCGGACAAATCCCTTCCAGCCGTGCTGTTCCCCACCCACGTCGCCATTCCCTGGCCAGCTGCCCCTGAGATGCCACTTCCAGGAGGGGACCTGCCCAGCTCTGCAGCCAGGCTGGAGAGGAGACCGAAAGATAGAGAAACTGCAAGGTCAACACCAGGCCCAATACAGCCCCTCAGCAGTCTGAGCCCAGGGGAAAGCAGGAGATGAGGAAAAGCAGGCGATGAGGCTATGGGAAGGGAAACAAGCAGAGAAACTACCCGACCCCTAAAGATGAATGGGCTTCTCAGAGACCCAGAGCTCTACGTGGAATCGAGAGAAAGACCAACAGACAGCAACTGAGAGGGTTGGGGGGCGGACACAGCTTATCAAGCCCTATGTACATTAGCGCAAACAGGAGAGGACAGCAGAGAACTTCACAGGCCAAGGAGAAACACAAACACAGGCATATGTGCTTATACATATACATGCACACACATATACATATATACATATAAACACATGTATACACACACAAACATAGGTACATACACAAATATGCACATATACACACATACACATGTGCACACATACACACATAAACACACACAGGCTGCATATAGGTGGTGCCGGGAACAGGAGAGCCAAGGTGAGAGTTAAAAGATGAACTGCTGTCAGAGCGGGCCGGGTACAGGCTTGTTTGTGTCTGTGACAGAAGAAAACAGAGCATGTCTGTGCGTGTGGGCCACATAGGTGTGTGGCCCAGGAACCTGTGGGTGCCCGTCATCAGCAGTTCACAGCGTGCTCTCACACTTCTGGGATCAGGCATTCCCAGGGCCCCCTTCCCTGAGGTCTGGGAAGCTGCGCAGGGTCTTTCCTGCCTTCAATCTCATGATACCATACCACCCTCTTACTAGCAAGCTTCCTCCTTCCTCTGCACGAGCTAATTTGAAAGTCCTCAACTCTGGGACAAGCCTCTGTGTTCTGGAGACAATGGCAGCCCAGCCAATACAACAACAACCAAATATGTGTTCCAGCCCCATCCCATCCACCTCACCTGACTGAATTCAAGAAACAAACTTGGTAAAGACTTTGAGTCACAGCCTCGATATCAGACTTTGTCTTAAACCATGCAACCTTGAGTGAGCTACTGAGGCCTTCCCAGGCCCTTTCTTCTTAAAAAAATAAAGGGCGGGGGAGGAAGAGAAGAATAGAGTTCTTGTAGGGGATTAAATGAGATAATAAGATAAAGCATGTGAAGCCCCTGGCACTGCACCAACTGCAAAGCAAACACTTCCTTTCTGGCCTCTAATTCACTCTCACAGGAGTAAATTGGTTAAAAACTCCCAGGGGCTTCCCAAGTCATACTTTCTTCCTGAAACTTGAAGTGATCTCAGATGTCATGTGGTCTAGGCCCCACCTCACCCCATGTTATAAATGAACTCTCAGTTCCTGGAGAGGTGCTTGTGTTAAGAATGGAGCTGAGGTGGGCAGGCAACCTCAGCTTTCCACCTTCGGCCAGAGAAGACTCACAGCAGTATGTGTCCAAGGTTGGCTCCTGTTGGCTTGGAGGTGACACTGAGCCCTGGAGGTTGTGAGGAAGGCAGAGGTCAGGGGAAAAAAGGTAAAGGTTCTCTACAGGATAGAACCCCAGCCCTCTCAGGAGTCCTGTGATCAATTCTACCCTGGTCCAGATGTGCATGGACATTCAACAATGCCAAACGTTGGCCCAGATCAGATCCCTTCCGTTTCCCACCCCCACCTGGCTCCAGGCCTTATCTTACCTCAGCTGTGACCCACAGGACCTGCAGTGCTCAGGACAGGACTATGCTGAGACTCGCCCCCTCCCCTGGAGCAAGAGTCCCAGAAAGGGGAAAGATAAACCTGTGAGGCTGGCAGAGGCCATGTTGCTTCTTGTGTTTATCACACCCAAAGTGGCAGCCACAGTTAGGAGTAGGTAGCCACAGACAGGAAGTAGGCACAGCTGGGAGCTGGTGCTGTAGGAACCAAACTGCCTGGCTTGAATTCCAGCCTCATTGACTGATAGCTGTGTAACTTGAACAAGTCATACAACCTCTGTGTGCCTCAGTTTCCTCATCTGCAAAACGAGAATAGTATTAATAGATACTTCGTAGGAATACTGTGATTGTGTGTGTGTGTGTGTGTGTGTGTGTGTGTGTGTGTGTGTGTGTTTTG
>NW_008336314.1:1957515-1982086 GCF_000622305.1 Nannospalax galili
GCCAAGAAACTAGCTATACTTAAATCAAATCAATTCTCTCCTCTCAGTTACAGTAGTGAAAAATGCAAACAAAAGAGAAACATGGAAAATGACTTCATAGAGCTGAAATCTGCAAAATCCAGACTATAAGAAATGACACAGAACTGTTTCTCAAACTTTAATTCGAATATCATTTGCCTAAGGATCTGATTAAAAGGCAGGCACTGCTTTTAAAATGTGAGATTGGCTTTGAAATTTTTTATATTTTATTATTTTTATTTTATGCATATGCGTGTATTGCCTGCATGTAGGTAAGTGCACCTTTGTCGTGCAATGCCCGTGGAGGACAGATCCCCTGTCGGATCCCCTGGAACTGGAGTTACAGACACTTGTTAGCTGCCACGTGGATGCTGGGATTCGAATCTGGGTCTTCTAAAAGAACAGCCAGTGTTCTCAACCACTGAGGCATCTCTCCAGCCCCGAGACTTTGAAATTTTCATTTGTAATATCTCTCCGGAGTTATCATGGGCCATACTTGGAGTACATGATACATAAAAATAAACATTTCTGAAGGGAGGGGTCCTATAAATTGTGTGACTCCTGAGATGTGAGAACCAAATACAATGTGCATATCTTTACCTAGATATACTGAACTGAAAATGTGAAAATTTATGAGAAATAATAACTTGGTATTCAATAATCTTAAGAAATTGTTTTATATCTCATCCATGCTTCCAAGTGAAGCCAGACATGGTCAAGCAGGACCTTTGACTATTCTTCACATAGATGGAAATTGTAAAAGAAAGGAGCCAGGAGCTCCTCCAAAGCCCATGTGACCCCTGAGGAACAGATCCTCAAACGACCTTAAGTGTAAAAACAAATTGATTTATTTGGGCCAACTGTATGGTCTTAAACACCCAAAAGGAAAGTATAACCAAAGAGTAAAGTCATCAGTGTATTTCTTTAAGAGTTAAAGGGATTACACTTCCCAGACATTAGGCTTAAGTCCATATAAAAAGTTATTTAGATAATTATTTCTCATTGATGATTTTGTTCCTAACCAGAAAGTGCTGCTCAGATGTAAGACTTCAAATCTTGGTCTCCAATACTGTAGTGCCCACCTGTAGCTAAGGGAGACAACCAGCGATTGTTCTAAAATGATGGATAAATTTGTTTTCTCCCCCTATGTAGAAGCCTTTGAGAAGGAACTGACACCAATTCTAACCATTCCAACAGCTACCAAAATACCTAAAAGCAAATCCTGAATCCATCACTCTTGAGTTCAGCCTTGGCAGACAAAAGGAAAATGAGGAGGAACTCAATGAGGAATGCTTTTGGAAGCTCTGGTCAAGAAATTCCAATGGACTCTCATATGAACATTTGAAAATTGCCCTGTTCTGACTTTTTTCTAGTTCCCTGTCTAGAACTTGTAATGCTAATTACTCTTGCCTTTTCTTCTCCTTCACATCTCCTATTCACCAGCCTAGGACTTTATTTTCCCCCTACAGATAAGAGTTATGCAATTTGGGAGTCTTTTAGATAGACCCAGTGAAGAGATACTCCAATTGCCTCACTCTGTGTCCCTGTTCAGCATGGAAGAAGTCAGAGCGGTCTGCGTCCTGATTCCCCATAGGTAAATTGGGTAATCTCTTCAGAGGATGGTGTAATAAGACTAGGAGGTAAGAATTCGCTAGGCAGTTAGGGAAAAAAGACTCCAAAGAAAAGTAGCAAGTTTCTTGGCTAAAACTCATAATGTCCTTGGGCCTCTTAGCAACATACTCCATTCCAAAGGCCAAAAATGTGGAAAGTATTTAGGAGCTTTTATCTAATCCTTAAAAATATTTTAGGGTTGCCTCTTCAGAAGGGGAATGTTAGAGTAGACAAAAGTCCCATAAAAAATAAATAAATAAAAGAAGAAAGAGTGCATGGAAAAAAAAAAGAAACAGAGGATCTTATCAGGAAAGAAGTATTCTCAAATTACATGAACCAATATTATAGGATCAACTTCTCTTTCCCAACAGAATCTTTACAGAACTGTAGATAAGACTACAAGTCCTAGATCTAGCTTACTATTACCTTTCAGAGTGATTGCATAATGAATTAATTCATGTAAATAATTCAGTGTAGAGCTTGTTCCATAATGTATGTTAAAATATCTGCTGAAAGAAAGAAAGAAAGAAAGAAAGAAAGAAGAAATTGTTTTATTTTTTGGAGACAATGATATTATTTGTTATTGCTTGTTTTATCATTTCTTTGTTTTTTGTGACAGGGTCTCATCTAACCCAAGCTGTCTCAAATTTGTTATGCAGCCAAGAATGACATGGGACTTGTCCTGTCTCCACCTCCTGGGTGCTGGAATTATAGGAATACACCACTCCATGCCTGGCTTACGTGGTGTTAGGCATTGAGCCTAGGGCTTCGTGCATACTAGACAAATACTCTGCCAATTAACCTACATTCCCAGTCCCTTGTTTGTCATGTTTAGCAAAACAAAGTTCTGTCAGGTATGGTGTCTCACACCTGTAATTCAAGTGTTTGGAAGGCTAGAGTAGGAGGATAATCATGAGGTCAAGGCTAGCCTGGGCTACATAGTGATTTCCAGGTTAGTCTGGGCTACAGAGTAACAGACTGTCTCAAAAAGCCAAAAGAAGAAAAAGAAAGAAGGAGAAGAAAGAAGAGAAAGAAGACAGAAAAATGAAAGAAAGCTACTGTTTTGAAATGTGTACTTCATGGTAGGATTGATATAAACTGTGTTTTAAATCGTTCTGTTTGGGCAAAAAGAGTGGAGAATCAATAGAAATTATAGAGCTCATCATGTTATTTTCTTGACAATATTTTATAATTTTTTCATAATAAGGTCTTTGATCCGTCTGGAGTTGAGTTTTGTGAAAGACAAAGGTCCAATTTCATTTGGCTACAGGTGGAGATCCAGTTTTCCCAGAATCATTTGTTGGTGCTCTCTTTCTTCCATTATGTGTTCTTGGTACCTTTGTCAAATGTCAGGAGGCTTAAATTACATGCATTCATATTTTTGTTTTCTATAATGTTCCACTGATCTATGTGTCTGTTTTTGTGCCAGCACCACACTGTTTTTATGACTATAGCTCTGTAATATAGGTCGAGATCTGGTATGGTGATCCCCACCCCCCACCCCCAGCATTGCTCTTTTTTGTCTCTCTCTGCCATCAGAGCTGTTGGAATTCATTAGAGCACTGCTCTCTTTGTTCAAGATTGCTTTGGCAATCTGGGGTCTTTTGTGGTTCCATATGAATTTTAGGATGGTTGTATCTAGCTCTGTGAAGAATGTCATGGAGATTTTGATAGGCATTACATTGAATCTACAGATTGTTTTTGGTAGGATTGTCATTTTCTCAATATTGTGAGCATGATAGGTCCATCCTCTGTAGCTCTTTATTTAAAGATTTAAATTTTTCATTGTATAGATCTTTAACGTCTTTGGTTAGGTTCATTCCTAGATTTTTTTTTGAGGCTATTGTGAATGGGAGGGAATGCTTTCTCAGATTGCTTGTTATTGGTATATAGAAAGGCTGCTGACTTCTGTAAGTTGATTTTGCAATCTGTAACTATGCTGAAAGTATTTATTGATCACTTCTATTGAAATGGCAAAACCAACTCCATTTTGTTCTAGTTGACTTTTGATTTACCCTGTATTTTTACCAGCCATTCCCATTGTAGGAGGTCAGGGAGAACATCTCCTGCAGGCAGTTTCAGGGAATACATTGTTTTTACAATACTTGGAAACTTACAAGCAGCCAGGTAGCATGTCCAGGTAACACATGCTCCCTCCCAGCCTAACTGAAACTTTTTGTTAACTGAAAACCTCTTTCCTAACTGACCTGCCCCTGGTCTGGTGTAACTATGGTGATCTGATGTTGGCTTTGCCCCTGGCATGATATAATTGTGGGTTTAAGCTTTATAAACCCTGCCCTGCTTTTCCTCAGAGTCGAGAGTTCTTTTGGGCATTAGCCCCCTCTCTGACCACAGGCTATTAATAAAGGACTCCTAATTCAACCATCACTATATGGCGTTCCTCTGTGCAGCTTGCTTGATATTACACTAGCAGTTTTGTGGTGGAATTTTTGGGATCTGTTATGTAGAATATATCACCTGCAAATAATGATAATTTGACCACTTCTTTTCCATTAATTTCCTTCTCTTGTCTTATTGCTCCAGCAAGAGTTTCAAGCACTATATTGAAAAGGAGTGGAGATAGTGGACAGTCTTGTCTGGTTCCTGATTTTAATGAAAATGCTTCCTGTTTTTCTCCATTTAGAATGATGTTGACCATGAGTAGGTGTAGGAAAGGACTTTCTAAATCAGACATCAGCTGCTCAGGCATTAAGGTCAACAATCAACAAGTGGAACCTCATTAAAGTAAAAGGGCTTCTGTACAGCAAAAGAAACTACCAAGGAAGTGAAGGTGATACCCACTGAGTGGGAGAAAAATCTTCACCTGCTACACATCCAACAGAAGATTAATATCCAGAATAGACAGAGAACTCAAAAAACAAAGAAAGAAGAAAATAAACGACACAATAAAAAGATATGCTAAGGACCTGAACAGAGAGTTCTCAAACAAAGAAATAAAAATGGCTAAGAGACACGATCCTTAGTTATTAGAGAAATGCAAATCGAAACCACTTTAAGATTTCTTCTTACCCCAGTCAGACTAGCTAAGATCAAGAGAACTAAAGATGCCAAATGCTGGTCAGGATGTGGAGAAAGGGCAATGTTTGTTCACTGCTGGTGGGAATGCAAACTGGTGCAACCACTATGGAAAGCAGTGTGAAGAACTCTTAAAAAACTAAAAATGAACCTAACATATGATCTGGTTATACTACTCTTTGGCATACACCCAAAGGACTCATTATACTGTAGAGATACCTGTACATCTATGTTTGTTGCTGCTTTTTTTCACAATAGCTAAAAAATGGAAACAATCTAAATGTCCCTCAACTGATGACTGGATAATGAAAAATGTGATACATTTACACAATGGAGTTCTACTCAGCAGAAAGAAAAGATGAAATTATGAAATTTGCAGGTAAATGGACAGAACTAGAAACTGTTTTACTAAGTGAAGTAACACAAACTTAGAAAAGCAAGCAATGTATGTTCTCCCTCATTTGCCAATCATAGCAGCAATCCTTTATATGTGAGTATATACCCTGATGTAACAGCAGGAGCCAGGAAAATGGAAAGGAAGCACTGAGGTAAAAGGAAAGAAAGAGCTCTAGAGAGGGGGATAGTAGAAAACAGATGCTACCAAGGGGGAATGGGATATTCAACTGGGAAAGGAGGAGGGAAGGAACCTTGGGAGTAAAAAGGAAGAACAAACTCAAGAGAGGGGGGATAATAGGAGACAGGTATTATCAAGAGGGAAGGGGAAAATCAGGGTACTTAAATTGGGGAGGGAGGAGGAAGATTAGACAAGAAGAGAGAAAGGAGAAATAAATAAAGCTTAAGTGGCATAAAAAAAAACAGAGTAAATGTATTAACACAAAACCCCCCTGAAAAACACACGTACAATATTTGAGCATGAGTGCATGGGTACACCTGAAGGCTATATAACAAGGAACACAACGCCAGACAGGAGAAACCTCCCTTCAAGTTGTTGGTCAGGGCAGTCCAAGAGACACCCAAAATAACACAGGCTATTACCATAACCCTTGATTACCTCTTAGAACTTGAAGACAAGACCCTATTATTGAAGACAGGACATAGTTTGGACACAGAACTTGGAGAAATGGAGTTGGAACTGAAAACTAGCTTTCATAGTTCTAGAGACTACTATGCAAGCTGCTAAGGGGAAAAAAATCAATCACTGGTCCAATCCAGCTATAAAGCCTAATAACCACAAACTATAGTTGGCACAGCAAACTATCTCTATTGGTGAAGTAATGGCAGTTTTACCTAGAAGGTAATCAACAGCTGTCTAACTGGACTTAAAGCCCTCTCAATGGGAGAGAATTCATGGGTGACAATGTAAATATAGCCAAATATATACAACTGGAGGCCATAGCTCCTAGAGAAAATCCTACCTCTGGCATATGTATAGACAAATGAAATTTCCTATTTTATGCTAAATATGGATCATTATATTTACAGACAAGTGTATTGTACAACACTTATCAAAGAAGCTTCTTTTTGCAACTGATGGAGACTATTACGGAGTTCCCCAACTGGTCACATGCAGAGAATAAATGTCTGAGAGATGCCCAGCCCTAAGTAACACATCTACAGTGGAACCTCGACACCTAAGGCTCATGGAATATAGCAGAACAGGAGGTAGAGAGAATATTAATGCATCCCTCAATTCTCACCAGTGACGCTTGCTTCCTCATGCAACAAAGTGCGATACACACAGAAGTTCACAACTGGCCAAGTTTTAGAGAATAAGAGACTGTAGAGTACCTGTTCCTGGATAGGACTCTTATATTAAACCTCACCCACTCATGGCTCATGGACCATTGCAGAAGAGGAGGCAGAAAGATTGTAAGAGCCAGGGTTGGTGCATGAGCATAAGGAAACAGAGGCTTTCAGGCCTCTGGGAACTTGCTCATGAACTTTCAACAATGGTGGCAGCATGCACAAGACCCATGCTGACTCAAACAAACAAAAACCCAGCATAGAACTGGAAAAATTGACAGAAGACCCCAACCTTATCCCAGGAACTGATTACTATAGGGTGAGGTAGACTAGATCCTTAAGGGAGTGAATCTAGGTAGGCTGACTAGACTCCAGTGGGTGAATTTGCACTGAGGGACATGTGGATACAAATGCTTGACTGGATAGGACTTAACATATGTGACAGAATGCATGAAATGCTGTGGTGAGGGTTCTGGAGGAGTAGGGGAGGGGGCCTAAATTTGATTAAAATCTATTATATTAAATGCATAAAAACTCAAAAAAAATCTCAAATTTTTTTCCATGAGAAAACTTTTAAAACTTGATCTACAATACTATTTAATGTGTTTTGGAATATATCAGGGTTTTTTTTAGTGTCTACCTAAATTCTTCAATAACTTTCTATGCATGAATGAACAGACTATTCTTCCGTTGGAAAGTCATAGTTTAAAAGGTGATTGAATTAACAGGAATACTACTAGAGATACTTATGTTTCAGAACTTGTTCCTTGGAGGTGCAGTAGTTTGAACTAAACCATGAAAACAATTTTATTAAAGTACGTTTCTTGCTGCACAGTGAGCTTCTTGAAATGGATTTCCTAGTGGCTAGTACAATACCTCAGTAGAAGAGCGCCCTCTGCTGTCTTAACCAAAATTATCACCACAAATGGGCACACCTGCTCCTGCTTCTTCCCGTTGTGAGTCATTTCAAACAATAACAACGTGAAATCAGAGCATAACTGCAGAGTCAGACCATATCGTGGGGATTAAGAAGTGAAACTATACAATTGGGCTTGTTGACAGCTGTGTTCATTCATTAAAGGAGTGCCAAGCAGGAGGGTCACTGGACCCTCACCTGAATATCCAGCCACTCTTTCCAGCCAACTAGTCCAGCCTTGGAAAACAAAAGAAAAATGAGGAAGAACCCAATATAGGGATGCTTTTGGAAGCCCTTGTCAAGAAACTCCAATGTACTCCTCTCACATGAACATTTGAAAATTGCTCTGTTCTGACTTTTTTTCTAGTTCCCTGTATAGAACTTGTAATGCTAATTACTCTTGCCTTTACTTCTCCTTCACATCTCCCATTCATGATTCAAGGACTTTCTTTTCCCTTAAAGACAAAATTTATGCAATCTGGGAGTCTTTTAGGTAGACTCACTGAAGAAGTACTCCAACTGCCTCACCCTGCGTCCCTGTTCAGGGTGGAAGAAGCCAGAGCAGTCAGCATCCCTACTCCCTATTGGCAATTTGGGTAATCCCTTCAGAGGATGGGTGTAATAAGAATAGGATGTAGGAGTTAGCTAGGCAGTTAGGATAAAAAGACCCCAGAGAAATTTAGCTGGTTTCTTGGCTAAAAGTCAAAATGTCCTTGGACCTGTTAGCAACATACTCTGTTCCAAGGCCAAAGACGTCAAAAGTATTTGGGAGCTTGTATCTAATCCTTAAAAGATTTTAGGGTTACCTCTTCAGAGTGGGGGATATTGGAGGGGAGGGAGTGGATTTGATCCAACACCTTATATGCATGTATGAAATTCTCAATGAAGTTTTTGTTAAAAAGTGAAACTATAAATGTTAATAGTCATTACATCTTGTTTTTCTAGCTCCTGATAACTTTATTATGATCTAATGTCTTTATAGTTCATGTGAATCTTTGTTTCAATTAAAGATACTCTCCCAGGCTCAGAAAAAAAATGCTTTTTTCTACTTAAAAAAAGAGTCTGGCAAGTGTTGCTTTTAAAATTGTATGATAGGGGACTGGAGAGGTGGCTCAGTGATTAAGAGCATTGACTGTTCTTGCAGAGGATCCAGGTTCAGTTCCCAGCACCCACATGGCAATTAAGAACTGCCCCTAACTCCAGTTCTAGGGAATCTGACACCTCTTCTGACCTCCATGGGCATTACACAACATGGGTGTACTTGCATACATGCAGGCAAAGCTTTCCTACACATAAAATTAAAGTTAAAAATTTAAACTTAAAAAATGTGTGATGATACCTGAATTTCAGTTCTGGTTCTTTTACCATTTTACCACCTATAATCTTGGGCAACAGATCAAGACACATTTATTAATGTTTGTTAGACCCTTTGAGTCTGACAGAGACCAAATTAATAGTCAATAATTAAAACTAGCTATCATTACTGATTTCAGTAGATCTCAAAGCATTGTAAGAAATGCCTACTAAGTCCAATAAATTGGATTTACAAAGTTGGATTCCTTGAAAAACAAGATGTAACAAAAATGACACACAATAAAGTAAAAAAAAATCGAACAACTCTCTATCTACCAAAGAAAGTGAATTTCTTATCAAAATGCCCCAAAAGGAAACTCCAGGTTCCAGTTGTTTCACTGATGAGTTCTATTAAATATTAGGAAATAAAGAATCTTATGCAAACTCTTTCAGAAAAGAGAAATGAGGAGCACTCCTCAACTCACTGATGACTGCAACATAATCCTGACATCAAAACCTGGAAACAACATTCCAGAAAATATTTCTCATGGATATTTCTGAAAGACAGTTGTTTTATTATTATTATTAATTTTTATCATTTTGGTGGCATTGGGAATTAAATGGGGCCTCTCACATGCTACAGTAGTATTTTGTCACTAAGCTATATCCCCATCATACAAGAGTAGGTTTTCACAGACAAAAATCAAGACCACTTAAGAATCATGTGTGAGCACAAACAGGAAAGTCACTATACACGGCACGAAAGGGCCATCTTACCCTCTCCTGGCTACTGTGAGCTCTAAATTCTTTCAGTTCCTCACCAGTTCTTCACAATGGTTAAGACATTCAGCTTCCTGACAGTTCCCAGTTCAAACCAAACCCTCACTCCCTTGAGTCCTAAGAGTACCTAAGTTCAAATTCCATACCAATGCCTTATAACAAATTGTTACTGACAGGTCTCATGACTCCCTATGTTGTGGGTATCCTTTCATGTAAAAGTCTCTCCAAAATGAACTTTGCTTCACTCCAGGTCTAAATGGTCCAAATGGATTTTGATTATGGGTCTTTGATTAATCTCATTTCCCTTGTCTTTATCCTCCACACAATATCCCTGGGGATACAAGCACCTTGTTATTAGAAACCTTATTTTGTGCAAGAATATGCAGTTTGTCCACCAAATTCATATAAATATCATAGTCATGAGTGAAAATCTCTGTCACAATCTCTTTGTTAAAAGTGACCAGTCAAGGAGGCTACATCTCAAAATAAGTAGAGATTGCACCTGAGGCCAGCTGACTCACAATAATGCATGAACCAGGCAAAGCCCAGAATGAAAGAAGGTAAAGGAGACTCAAAAACCAACCAAGACGCTCACAAAGAGGCATCAGAGACCAACTGATTCTATCAGTAGACTGGTGAAGTGGATGTCTGGTAAGAATGACCAGAAGGCAGCACGGGGCAAGATTAAAGGTCATGAAAGATCCCACAGTAGCCACACAAGTAGTATGAATATGTTCAGAGATGGTAAATAGCAACCATTTACCAGGCATCATTTTTTTCTACCTGTTAAAGCTAATCATTGTGGCTGGGAGTTGATATGAGCCTTGTTAAATATTTTAATAATCCAAAAGACAGTGTTCTGAGAAGAATTTGCTACTTATCTCTTGAGCTGATTTCACCTGATGAGGATTCCTAGACTCAGGGGATCTAGGTCACAGGTGCTAGCAAGATGGAAAAGAATTCTGTGCTCCTAGGTTTGGTGGTTGGGTTGTTTGCCCTGGCCTGAAGACAGCAGGAACACCAGATCAGGGGGTGTAGAGTGGATCAAAGAACTGGAAGTGTACTTGTGAAGGCCCATTTCTGCTATTGATGAACACACAGCAGGACTCCACATTTCACACTTGATGGAGAAGAAACAGCACTTCCTCCAGAGTTTTCAGGCGATCCATTGGAAGGACCTAGGACTCAGCACTTACCAGATCTTCCTTCTTCAAGACAGGGTTACAAGAGCTGAGACAGCCATGACTTCTGAAATGAACAGGAATTCCTTATGCACATGTTATTTCAGATTCTGTGTTGCTGATAAATGAGATCATTTGTGAAAGGACCAACTGCATAGCAAAGACCATAGTTCCTCCTTAGGCAGGTGATGTCACTTCTGAAAGGCATCTAGCTTAGGAGGGGGAAAGACTGACTTGGACCCAAGTTGGAGCTGATCTAGTGATTGCTGTCCTCTCACTGGATTAGAGCTTTCAATCACCACCTTTTTCTCATATTCATCATCCCCTGTCTCCCACCCTTTGCCAACATTCCCTCAAAATTAGGGAAAATGTTGAACCTTGGGTCTAGCAGTGGACCCAAAAGCCAAACAAGAGAATTCATACCCTGACTTTAGAGGCTGGAATTCAAGACACTCCTCAGTTCAAAGGACGAGTCTATAATTCAGGTTTTTTTTCTTTCATCAGTAAAGGGCTCAAATTCTTAACTGTATTGGCAAAACCTGGAACCTAGAGCACCAACCCCAGTGCCCAGAGCATAAAGAGTGAACGGGTAAGGTAGAGAGAAGATTGAGAGGCTCAGTTAAACTTGTAGTAACACAGCTCTGCTAATTACCAAAGACAAAGCTCAGAAAAACCAGCTAACCTCCTGGGACTAAGAGGCCAAGTTCCAAGCAGGAGCCCACAGCCAGAAGGCCAAGCTTCAAACAAAACTAGTGACCCTTAAAATATGAGATCCAACTCAACAGAGCATGAAGCTGCCTCTTTTGAAAAAACCAAGATCACTACCCAAGATCAGTTCCAGTAATTAGAACCAAGACCCAGGGTCAGGACTATAGAATCCAGGGCTGCAAACTCAGAGATGAGAGCAGAGGCAACATGTTCGAAACCCTAACTGTCCTTCCAGATTTCAGCTCCCCAGTCACTGAGGATGCAAATACTACTCAGAGCCTGCAATTGTGCACCCCAAACATTGGAATCTAGACACTAAAGTCACATACCTTGGCATTTGATTCCCTGGAGAAGGCCAGGAGGGGGTAGAGGCTGACACTGGCGTGAGTCTCAATGCCTGAGGCACTCTGGGCTTCATGCTTGTCTGGTTGCTGATTGATCATCACTGAAGGCCAGGTTCTTCTTCCCTGAGTATTTACCTAAGCTACTTCCTCTGCCTGGACTTCCCTGTCTCCTTTCATGTCTGTATTAGTCACTTTTTTGTTCTGTGATAGAAACACCATGACCAAGGGAACTTATAAAAAGAAGTTTATTTAGCTTACGGTTCCAAAGGGGCAAGAGTCAGTCCATCATGGCGGGGAGGCATGGCAGCAGGGGTGACGAGGAGGAGTGGAAACTAAGTTCTCACATCTTCAAGCAAGCACAGGAAGTAAGAGAGCAACTGGGGATTTGGCAAGGTTTGAGAAGCCTGCCCTCGGTGACGTGCTTCCTCCAGCATAATCATACCATTGAGACCTCCTAAAACAGCCCCACCAACTGGAGATAAAATGTCCAAATACTTGGAGCCTATGGGGGACATTCTCATTCAGATCATCACAGTATCCTTCAGGGTCTTGAGCTAAATGTCCTTGTCCTCAAAATGTTGTCTTTGACATCTCTGTGTCCTTCTCCTGGGATGCCTGAGGTTCATTACATGGCCAAGAGAGAACAAAACAACCCCCCTTTTCCTGCTAGATGATAAGAGGTTGCCTCTCTGGGACTTCTGTTTTTCTTGTAGGGCCTTCAAAGTTTAGGGTTCCTGTCCCTACAAAAAGCCAGTCATATAAGATATAATCAGGTATCTTCAGGTACCTCTGCATCAGACTCAGAGACTATGGAGGAACATTCTTTTCATGAGGCCATGTACTTTTATCAAGCCCATAGACATGGGAGGATCTCATGGCAGAAGCCTCAACTATGTGAAACTATCTCCCTGTGCGTAGATATCAGTGGAAGGTGGTGAAGTGTGTTAAGGTAATTCAAATGTTCATCATCCTCTTGCTTTTAAGAAACATTGTTCAGATATTGAAAGATTACCTTTGTCTACAGGGAAAGAAGCTAACAGTTCAGCAGTAGCGATAGTAAAATCTAATCCTCCTGACAAGCTTCCTCCAAGGTTAGAAGATGAAAACTCAGAAGTGGCTTATGACTTAGATGCATTCAAGTCTTGAAGAGGAACATTATATGCATTAAATGAGGTAAAATGTGGAGGCTGGAAAAAATAGTCAATATTCAGACCGAGGCAGAAGGAAAGGATCAAACCTCTGGACCAAAAAGAAAGCCATTAAAATAAGCATAAGAACCCAAAACACACTTCTATCAGCAACTGAAAAAATGTTCACGCACTCCACAATGAATTGGATTTGTATGAAGAGTCAGGCCATGCATCTGCTAAAAGAGGCTAAAAATCAGAGAACTGGAAAATTTTCTTGAAAGGGAAGGTCATAGATGAAAGCTTGGAATCAGAAGAACCATAAAATGAAGATCATGGGGCTACCAAGGCCAAAGTATTCAGGAACAAACAAGATAGCTACAAAATCCAGTATACATTTAATCCAAGATAGAAAAAAATCTATACCACAACATTTTCAAAGAAATGAAAAAAGTTCACCTCAGAGGTAATTACAGGTGTTCAGATGGTAAAGGAACTGACTGAACTGTTCTCCTAGTTTCATGCTAAATTTTCATTACAGTCAAAGGAAATCTTTCTGTACAGGGAGACAAGGAACATGCCAGCAGCAGTTCAACACTAGATATGGTAAAACATAACATCACCAGGTTTCATTCCATAACAGAAATAATGAAAACCCAGAAATGTTGGAAATCCTGGACATTTCCCAAGCTATTATCTAAAATATCCTACGTACTGGTGATAGACCATGAGGTAGACAAGTAAGCCAAATAAATTGTTTCTTCCCAAGTTGCTTTTGGTCACTCTCATCACAGCAACAGGGATGCAAACTAGAACAGAAATTGGCACAAGAGAGTATGATAGTGCTGTGATCACTTGACCAATATTGTTTGTTGGGAGCACTGTGGAGCATTTGGAACTTTGGGCTGGAAGAGCTATTGAGTGCTTAGCTTAATGGGCTGCTCTGTGGGAGCCTGGAAGGTAATGCTGAGAGAAATGCAGATGATGGAGGTCTGGCTTGTGCAGTGTCAGAGGGAAGTTTGGGAGCCCCTCAAAGACTCTATAGCGACCATGTGATATATCTGAATTAAGAATCAGTGGTTTCTGGTTAACTGAGGCTGAAGAATCAACTGCAATTAACAAGAGACCAGCACCACTGAAGTGAAACCTTTGCTTTCCTGGGACAATTGATACTAGTCAGCTGGGGCTGAAAAATCACCTGTGATTAAGAAGAGATCAACACCATTGCAGTGAAATCTTCTGGGAATTATTTCCTAAGACACATTTAAAAGTGCTATGGATGGGGACTGGGGAGATGGCTCAGTGGTTGAGAACACCAGCTGCTTTTGCAGAAGACCCTGCAGAAGACCCGGGGTCAGTTCCCAGCACCCACATGATGGCTAACAACCATCTGTAACTCCAGTTCCAGGGGCTCCAACGCCCTCTCTTGACCTCTTCAGGCATTGCACAACATGAGTGCACCTATCCACATGCAGGCAGTACACTCATACACATAAAATAATAAAAATAATAAAATATTTTGAAGTACTATAGTATTAAGTATTTCCACAGCAATTTCTGTGGTGTCATAGAGTATCTGATACTGTCTTTATAAGAAAATTGGCTCGAAAACAAGGTATTTGCAGTTTCCTCAGGAGAGGAAAGTAAGAATTTATAAACAATGGAGGAACTGAGCGCACCTACATACTAAGTAAGAGCATGTCAAGTATACTCACTGCATACCAGTAACTGTCTTTATTATGATCCTAGCAGTCAGATGAAACCACAACTTTAGAGGAAGGCTTAGAGATAAGTTTATAGAATATTAAGAGGCAATTTTTCATTTATTTTTAGATGGTATGTTCCATTTTTTCTGGAACATTTGAGAACACAGTTTTTAAGTGGCACTGTATAAGCAAAGGCTACAAAATTCCTTTATCCTGCTTGTTGAATTTGACCTTAACTTTCTATCTCTATCTAGAATCCTGACAAAGGTACATTTTCATCTGTGTTACTGAGAAACATTGCATAAGGTAAAAGTGACTTCTGGGTTGTGAAGCGCCTCTGACCCAAGGGGCAGAATGAAGTAAAAACACTAGTTTATGAGCAATAGTATTGGAATTCCCAAAGTGTAAATCTTGTGATTCACATGTCCCTTATGGACACCTGGAAATTTGCCTACAAAGCTATTGTCAATGTCAGTTCTTATCAGGGATGAAGGACTTTAAACTAGTATTACTTTACAGCTACACTTATTTGTACAAGTCTAACAATACCATGCTTAAATTCTTGCTAGAATTGCCTTGTGGACTGTAGTTAGGCATTCCTCCACTACAGAGCAATTCTCAGTGCTCAGTACTTCCCCAATGCCAGGCCTTGTTTCCTTTCTTACTCTTCTATCCCTCTAAGTTATTCGAGGTCCAAGTACAGCCTACAGCAGGCCTAAATGCACAGTTGAACTAACATAACAGTGTACACCTTGTATCCACCTATTATTCATATCTTCCTGTGTCACTCTATATTTTGGTATTATGCAACCAAAACCAGATATAAAAATAAACTAAAAGCTAACATAATACTGTGCTTATAATGAAAAAGTTTAGATATTCAAAATGTTTGTCAAAGCACTATGTCTTATATGCTATAAAGCTAAAATGTTAATTTCTAAAAATAATTGTCGCCTGATAAAACTGCTTTTAATAACCTCTTCAGTCTGTCCATATTCGATATACAAACTTGACTAACTTAAAATGAGTTTTAATTTTGCAAAGTATAAACATTTAATGCTTTATAGCAGTCACATAACTAACAATCTTGTTCTTACTTTCACATAGACAATGTGAGGGTGCCCACCACAGAGAATCAAGATGTCCTAATACCCATTTCATCAGTGACCTAAGTGTCAAGTGAGCATCGTGACTCTGCTTCTACAACACCATTTGATGTTTTTATTTTAAAACATCCCTTTTAATGTACTGAGTCAAAAGAAGAAATAATATTATGTAAGACTCACCTGTCCACCAAATGTGGTGGGGGGGGGTTGTTCACGTGTCAGTTTCCAGTCTCCACTGTCATTAATCTGTCATTAATGAGTATAATGAGTATATTCTGTTATTCCTCCCATGGCTGCTCTCTAGTTCAAACCTCTGACAGAGACCATAGCATAGACAGGAATAGGTAGGGCAGCTGAGCTAAGGGGCCATCAAATGTAGGGAGAGAATCTAGGGAGGAATATATTGAAATCAATAGAATGAAGACATAAGAGGGGGAAAAGATTGTCCATTGAAATAATTAATAAAGAACTATTGGAAAATTATTACTGTGGGGTGAGTGTGGTGGTTTGATTGAGAATGTACCCCATAGGCCCCAAGTATTCAGACATTTTTCTCCCTAGTTGGTGGCGCTATTTTGGGAGGTCTTAGAAGGTGTGGTCATGCTGGAGGAAGCATGTCACTGGGGGCAGACTTAGAGACTTCTTAAGCCTTGTGGGATCTCCAGGTGCTTCCTACTCCTGCTTGAAGATGTAAGCACCTAGCTTTTTGCTCCTGCTCTGGCCACCTCCTGCCCCCATGCCTCTCCACCATGATAGACTCCAATTCCCCTGAAACTGTAAGCTCAAACTCTTTCAATTATAACTTCCCTTGGTCATGATATCATCGTCGCAACAGAAAAGTAACTAATACAGAGAGGAAGAGTAGATCTTCTTTAAGAGAGTGGCTCTAGATAGGCTGACTAGACTCCAATGGATGAACTTGCACTGAGGGACATCTGGCTACAAGTGCTTGACCAGATAGAACTTAACATATATGACAGAATATCTGAAATCTGGTGGGTGGGAGAAGGGAGGGTAGGGAGGGTGTAGGAAGTCTAAATTTGATTAAGATATATTATATGAAGTGCACAAAAACTCAATAAAAATTGGGGGGGATTTTTAAACGGAATACTATTACTGAAAATCCTAGAGTTGAGCACCACCATAAACACATACTGAATGTAATGGTTTAGTGTCAAGGAGTCAGTATCTTAGAGCAATCAGGAGTGGGACAAAGGTGGAAGACACTGAAAGGAATGATAGAATTCTAGTGCTCCTGAGCACAATACCTTTCATCTCTGCATGACAAGATGACTTTGTGAATCCTGAAAGGGGAATGACTTGAGGTTGCTTTAGACTCACAGCTTTAGAGGAGTTTGCTAGTGGCAGTAGTGGTCACTGTGTGGATATTGTTCAAGAGACAGGCTCATGCATCTTTTTGAATCCTGTAGTTTCTTTGTCCAGCCATAAGGAAACCATCCCCTACCCTATGTGTACCTCTAATAGTATCCTGTGGATGTTGTAGTAAACTAACACAAGCCAGGTAGATTAAAATAATAGAATTTTTATCTTTTTACATTTCTGAAATCCAGAAGACTGTTTTAACAAGGTCTAATTTCCCATAGATGTTGTAGGGTATGATCTGTTTCAAGTCTCTTTCAGCTTCTGGTATCTGCTGACATTTCTCGGCTTATGATGACTATATTTCTCCGATATCTGTCTTGGATACTTTGTTGTTCCTCTTCTGTGTGCTTCTTCCTTTGCATGTCTATCTTCAAACTCCCTCTGGAGCTCTTGGGTGATGATGATGCATGTGATTGTACTTAGAATATGTAACAGATCTGTGTCCTCCCAAACTTTATGTTAAAATTCCAATCCCCAATATGATGGTGTGATGCTTAGTTTTAATTATCAATTCGACACAGTATAAAATCACCCAAGAAAAGAGTCATAATGTGGGATTGTCTAGACCAGGTTGGCCTGTGAGCATGTCTGGGTGATTGTCTTGATTATGTTAACCAAGGTGGGAAGACCTACCCTGAATGCAGGCACCACCAGTTCATGGTCTAAGCGCTGGACTATAACAAACTGAGCTAGCTCTGCATGCATTTCTTCTCCCTCTGCTCTTGACTGCGGATGCCATTAGCTCTTTTGATTTCCTGTTACCTTGACTTTCCCCACAATGATGGGCTATAACCTGTAACTGCAGACCAAATAAACACTTTCTCCCTTAAAACTGCTTTTCCCAGAGTATTTTATCACAGCAACAGAAAAGAAACTAAGACAGATGGTATTAGAGTTTGGTAACTTTAGTCTATAATTAAGTCATGAGAATGAAGCCCTTACACATAGAATATGTTTCTTTATTAAAGAAACCTTGAAGAGCTCTTCCACTTTCTTTCTACCATGCATAAATACAAAGGAACGTTTGCTGTGTGAATTGCAAGAGGGTTCTTCAGAACCTAATCATTCTGGTATCCTGACATGCTATTTACAGGCCAATAGGTCTTTGATACTTCGTTATAGCAGTCCAAAGTAGTTAACACAGGGATCATTCACATAATCCAAAATAAGCCTGCCTCTCAAAATCCTTAATCACACATACCACATATAAGATGATATTTACTATCATACATAAGGTAATATTTACAATTGTAGACAGATATTAATACATGGATATATCTTCAAGTGCCCCATTTAACCCACTATAGCATCTCTTTCACAAAATAGTTCAAACTGAGTAGAAACATACTCACCATTACTATTCAAATATTGATGCTGAGAGAAGTCTGAAGAATGGACCATGCTCAGGAAAAAATGGTAGTTATTATGACCTTCCTGGTGACACATGTAGATAGAATTCACAGATGGTAGGATGGGAACACATGCAATTTATTTTATTTTGTTTAATTACCCACTATGCTCACCTCTATATACGTATTTTGTCCATAAAGCACCTCTTGGTACCAAATGGGGCCATGATATAGGTCTCATCCATGTAGAAATGTCAGTAGCGAGGGAACAGACACAGCTCCACATTGTTCCACATTGGTGACAGCCTGACAGGTCCCCTACACTTTCAGAGACTTGACTCTGGGCAAACCAGGATTTATGACTTCAGTGCTGAAAAGAATTTCAGTACTAACCAGTTTATGATGAAGTAGAGTTGGAGATTTCATTAAAGATTAGCTTAAGCACAAAAGTTAAGAGAAAGAGAAACATTCAGAAAATTAAAGACATACCCAAGTGGAGGTGCGGGCTTCCGAACAAGAGAGAGTAGGGAAAGGAGGACGTATCTAAATGTATGGGCTCCACAAGGGGGAGTCACAAATAATTAATTAATTAATTAATTAATCATCATTAGCCAAAGTTACCCTTTTGGTGGCTCTCAGGCTACATTTCAAAAGTTGCTTCTAAGAAACCCTTTACTTCCTCTCTCTCTTGAATAAGTGAGATCGAGAGATGCCTTAGACGGAATCATAATCTGATAAGGTAAAAGCAGGAGCCACTGAGGTTATGCAAGTAGTTCAGTACGTGTTCTTATAAATTGGGTTTCTGATGAAATTCCTAGAAAATGGCAGGTTTATAGCTGGGAAGGGAGAAAGGCCTTCAGCAACTGGTGGTTTTCCTGGAATTCTTGCTTCTTCGTTGTCAAGAGTCTTCAACTAAAGTCCGGGGCAAAGGGCTTCTTTCCCCTCCTCAAAATTTACCTTTTTTTCATGCCTCCGAAAGACCCCCCCAGGCATGGAGATTAGGTTAAGCCTTGGTTGGGTATGTTAATCTTCACGGAACTTGGGGTGCCCATGTTCTCCATGTACATAAAGTGGCAATGGTCGGTTACAGGGACACACAGTCTTACCGGACTCTCAACTATCTATTTCTTCAAAGACTTTATTTCTCACCATAACCATGCATTTCTATAAAGTCAGAGCTGGAGACCAGAGGGTCAGGATCAGAAATTTCATCAGCTTGCATGTGTGTGTGTGTATGTATGTATGTATGTATGTATGTATGTTTTCGTCATGTGTGCTTGTTTTGTGCATCTCTTTGGGTATTTGTTTTATGTGTACTAGCATGTGTATAAAACTGCTTTAAAGTCTTTTCTATGTATTATACTGTTCACTAGCATGAGTGGCTTCAAGTGCCCAGGAATCCTCTGTGATTCCTTTTTTGACATTTCTGCATGATGCTGAATTGGGTTGTATGTAGGATCCATTTTGTTTTGTTTTCCTTTGCTTTGCTTTGTTTTAGTTTGGTTTTGAGTCAGGGTCGCCCTGGCCTGGAACTCAACATATATATATATGTATTAGGCTGACCTTAATCCACAGAGGTCCACCTGCCTCTGCCTCCCTGAGTTCGAGGGATTAAAGGTATGTATCATTATGTCCAGTTTGGGTTGTATATAAAGAAGACCCTTCAGGGACATTTGAAAGGAAGGGCCTGGTTATGTAGCATTGCAGAGGAAAAAAGACAATAATCATGTCTGTCTATTTGTCTATATTCAGATTACACGGCTATACATGAAGAAAATCCAGAAAAATCTACTAACTTGTGTAATTAAAAAAAGTTAACATATTGAGTTTAATAATACAGAAATACCAGAAATAAAAGTGTGTTTCAACATAAAAGATTATAATTATTAACAATATATTATACCAATAAAAAGCTTTAAAAATCTGGGTCTGGCATGGTGGTACATGCCTTTTAATCCCAGCAGAGTTGGGTATATCTCTGTGAGATTGAGGCCAGTCTGGTCTACACAGTGAGTCCCAGGCCAGCTAGGGCTACAGGGAGATCCCGCCTCAAACCACAATGCCCCCCCAAAAAAGAAAAAAAAAGCTTTAAAAATCCTAGTTAAATGAAGAGATGCACTATGATCATTAACTGAAGACTAAGTAGTCAAATCTAAGTTGTTTGATAGGTTTCTGCAGTCATAATGAAACCCTCATTGGGTTTTTATGAAATTGAAAAGTTAGCCAAAATTTTATTTTGAAATCTTGTAACTTAAATAAAAATAAAGTTGAAAGGCTTATAGTGCCAGATGCTACTTCCTACTATAAATTTAAAATAACTAAGACAGCATAGTATTTGGCACAAGAAATCAACAAGCAGACCAACAGCATATATAGAAAGTCCAAAATCAAACCACATATATGTCCTCATCTAATTTACAAAAATGTATCACTTTAACTCAGTGTAGAAAAAATGGTTTTCCAATAAAAAGTGCTTTTTCAAGTGGCTGTGTATGAGAGATAGAAAGTATAACAATAAGGCAGGCATGGTGGTGCACACCTTTAGTCCTAGCACTCGGGAGGCAAAGGCAGGTGAATCTCCGTGAGGCCATCCTGGTCTCCATAGTGAGTTCCAGGTGGGGCTACAGGAAAACCCTGTCTCAAAAAGACCAAAAAATAAATAAAAGAAAGTTTAACAATAAAGCCGTAGAAAGAAATCACAGAAAGATACTGTCATAATAAGCAACAACTTCTTAACTTTTACAGAAAAAGAACCTTGAAAGAAAATATTAGCAAATGAGACTTTCTTGATAGTAAGTTCTTATATTCATCAAAAGTCAATACTGGGAAAAATTAAAATCTGAAAAGGTATTTGTGAAACACATAAACAAAAGGAATTTACATTTTGAGTGTGAAAATACCTATACTGGTTTAATATCTGATATATCCTCTATCTGAGGACAATATATTAAATGGGTTTTGGAGCTGGGAGATGGAATGGGAGCTTGCTCTGTCCACGCCACACATTGACTTGGTATTACAGTACCTCCAAGAATGGAGCACAAAAAGCAGGGGGGGGGGACTATCAATCAGTCTGAGATACACAGAGTAATTTAAACAAAATACAAAAAGGTTAAAAACATTGCAAAAGATCCAAGTTATCATGTAAAATGTTTTCAACATTATGACTGTTGAGAAAACAGGACAAAACCATAGGAAAATATCATTTTACACCCACAAGAATAACTGAAATAAAAAAAAACTAGAATATCATCTCTTCCCCCACGATGTAGAATGTCTTCAGTTGACACACATTGCTAACAGAAGTGTGAGTTCTTATCATTGAATCTAAATACGTGCTTTCCTCACCACAACCAACCAACCACCAAATTAGTACACCATATCTACCAAAAGAGGGCTCATGAGGGTTTTTCTCAATCGCAAATTGTGAGCCACCCAAGTGTCCATTAACAATAAAATGGTTAAGGGACTGTAGAGATGGTTGGCAGTTAACAGCACTGGCTGATCTTACAGAGGAACAGGCTTCAAGTCCCAGTACCCACATGATGGCTAACAACGCCCCGTAACTCCAGTTCCAGGGGATCTGACACCCTCTTCTGACCTCCACAGGCATTGCATGCATGTGGTACATTTGCATACATGCAGGCAAAACATTCACACATAAAATAAAAAATAAATAATTTTTGGTATATTTTTATTGAATTTTTGTACACTTCATACAAAACATCTTAAGCATCTTTATACCCCCTCCCCCATTCAAAGCGCACATATCCCCCTGACTAGATTTCATGCATTCTGTCATATAAGTTAAGATCTATCAAGTTATGTGTGTGTAACCAGATGTCCCTCAGTGCCCATTCATCCACTAGTATCTAGTCAGTGTATCTAGAGTCTCCCTTAAAGAAGACCAACTCTCCCTCACCCAGCAGTGATTAGCTGCCAATAGTTATTTGACTAAGTTTGGGGCCTGCTGCCCATTTTCCTGGTTCTATGATGGGTTTTTGTCTGATTGGGTTTGCGTGGGTCTTGGGAATACTGACACTATTGCTGTAAGATCATTTGAGCAAGTTCCCAGAGGCCTGGAAGACTCTGTTTCCTTATGTCATGCACCAACCATTGCTCTTAAAATCTTTCTGCCTTTTCTCCCAAGGCTGGTGAGATGGCTAAGTGGTTAAGAGCACTGACTGCTCTTGCAGAGGACTCGGGTTTAATTCCCAGTACCCACATGGCAGCTATGAACCATCCTTAACTCCAGTTCTCGAGGAATCTGAAGCCCTCTTCTGACCTCCGCGGCATTTCACAACATGAGTGTACTCACATACATGCAGGTAATACACTCATACTCATAAAAATAATATTCTTTAAAAAAAAGCTTTCTGCCCCCTGTTCCACAATGGTCTCTGAGCCATGGGTGGGTGAGGTTTGATATAGGAGTCCTATCCAGGGACAGGCACTCTGTAGTCTCTTATTCTCTACATTTTGGGCAGCTGTGGCCTTCTGTATGAAAAGTACTCTGCTGAATGACGAAGCTTCATTGGTGAGAATTGAGAAGTACATTAGATTAATCCTATTCTCTCTGTTCCCTGGTCTGCTATGTTCCATGAGCCTTAGATGTAGATGTTCCATTATAGATGTACTACTCAGAGCTGGGCTCAAACAAAGAAATAAAAATGGCTAAGAAACACCTTAAAAAGCGTTCAACATCCTTAGTAATTACAGAAATGTAAGCCAAAACCACCTTTAAGAATTCATCGTACCCTAGTCAGACGGGCTAAGATCAAGAGAACAAATGACAACAAATGATGGCAAGGCTGTGGAGAAAGGAGACCGCTCATTCACTGCTGGTGGGAAAGCAAACTCATGCAACCACTGTGGAAAGCAGTGTGGAGAACTCTGAAAAACTTAAGATGAGGGCTGGAGAGATGGCTCAGCACTTAAGAGCACTGACTGTTCTTGCAAAAGACCTGGGTTCAAATCCTAGCACCCACATGGCAGCTAATAACTGTAACTCCAGTTCCAGGGGATCCAGCCCTCTTCTGACCTCCATGGGCACTGCATGACACAAGTGCACTTACATACATGCAGGCAATACATGCATACACATAAAATAAAAATAATAATATTTTTAAAAACTAAAAGTGAATCTACCATATGATCTGATTATACCACTCCTTGGAAAATAATAATTTTTTTAGATTGAAAAAAACAATTAAATGGATAGGCTTTGGTTTAATATAAGGAAACTATATATAGCAATGAAAGTTATAAACTATACCACAAACTTAATCTTGAATGAAATAAATAAAAGATGTAAAATAGCACATATAGTATGATCCTGTCTATATAAAGTTTACAAACTTAAAATTAATGTGTTATAATGGAGATCAGAATTATATGTACCTTTGGGAACATCCATGAGGAAGAGTAATTAAGGATATTCTAGGGTCACAGAAATTTCTGCATCTCTACCTACAAGATTATTATATGAATGTATATGCATGAGAATTTATCAGTCTGTTCACCTGAGATACGTATTCTGTACATAATATTATTTCCCATTAGAAAAGAAGTATACCTCTGCAAGAAAGCTACAAATACCTGAACTTGGGCTAAGAAACTATGGAATTAAATGGGTGATATCATTACCCCAGAAAGCCTTCTACCAAAGCAGAGCATTAGTGTTTATAGTAAATAGAAAAATAAACTTGTTTTATTTATACATTTTCACAAGTAAATACCACTTGAAAAAGTGTTACAGGAGCTAGACAAATGACTCAACAGTTAAGAACACTGGGTGCTCTTGCAAAGGACCAGGTTCGGTACCCAGCACCCACATGGCAGCTTACAATTGTCAGCAACTTCAGTTCCAGGGGATCTGATGCCCTCTTCTGACCTCCATGGGCATTGCACACATGGATGCACTTACACACATGCAGGCATAACATTCATACACATAAAAATAAAGAAATTTAGACTACTATCCTCAGACCTCTTGGGGTAAGTCGATAGCGCAGCTCTCCGCGCCGGGACTCCCTAAGCCACATTCACCCTTCCATCCCCCCCGCCTCGCCGTTCTATACTCCTAGTTTGAGCCCTGCGCCATTCCTAGTCTTGGGGCCCCAGACACCTGGGGAACCAATACTGCTTCCTGACTCTTGTCACCCAGAGCAACCCAGTCCCTTTCTTGGGCTCCAGGAGCACCACTTCTGGTCCTGGCCCCGCCCTCACCTCTCGCTGCTTCCCTGGGCCTGCACCACCGGCTAACTCTCCTAGCCTGCACTACTATCCTCAGGCCTCTTGGGGTAAGTC